>NC_057808.1:11903633-11945075 GCF_018294505.1 Triticum aestivum | reverse complement strand
AAAATAAGTCTCAAAATGCATATTTTAAAAAATGTCAGTATTTCCATTTAAAATGTTATAGACTTAACAAAATAAAATACCCAAATTACTAAAAGACTTAACAAAATAAAAGACTCAAAACTAGAAATGGTGGTAAAGAAATAAAATTTCTAAAATGATAAAAACTGTAAAAATAATGATGAAAAAGCATAATATAAAATTTTCATTATTTTTTGACTAATATAATAATTAAATAATTAAAACACTTGATCAAATGGAAAAAGTGTTTCTGGCGTGCGTAGAAGACGAACGGCAGCACTAACAAATTAACTATGGCGTGCAAAGAAAACCAACATCACCACTGCATTCCAAACTGTGAGTGCATATGGGCCAACAGATTTGCGGCATTTCTAGAAAAAGCAATGCCAGTACTAAGCATGTAAAGCTGACATGCTGATTTGGCCTACGCCAGCACTATTTGGAAAAAATAGTGCTAGCGTTGATGGAAAATGGCACGCCACCAACGATAGTTGTGGCTAACCGTTTTTCCACTAGTGAAGGTCGATGTAGAAGCCCTCCGTGATCAAGTCCCTCTCCGGCAGAGTGTCAAAAAAGGCCTCCAGATGGTATCTAACAAGAACAGAAGCTTGTGGCGGCGGAAAAAGTGGTTTGGGTGGCTCTCTGTTGGTTTCCCGATTTTAGAGAATTTAGAGAGGCATAATTAGGTCAAACGGAGGAACGAGGGGCACAGGAGGCATTAGGGCGCGGCTACCCCTTCTGGGCGCCCCTGGTGGCTCGTGGCCATTTCCTTCGCCTTCTAGTCTCCTCCCGAAGCTTTTAGTGTCTGTTATGTCTAGAAAAGAATCGTTAAAAAGTTTTCTAGCATTTGGACTTCGTTTGTACTAATTTCCCGGAAAACCAAAAACAGGCAAAAAACAACAACTTGCACTTGGCACTAAGTTAATAGGTTAGTCTAAAAAATGATATATAATTGCATATAAAACACCCAAGATTGATACTATAATAGCATGGAGCAATCAAAAATTATATATGTTGGAGATGTATCAGCCGACAGGCTGTTCAGCCATGTCCAGACAAAGCCTTGCAGCATGAGGGGCACGTAGCGCATGGCCACACGCTTGTTGCCGCATGCAATGTTGATGGCCGTGGTGTAGTTGGCGAGCCAATCCTACAGTTGGGAAGTCCCGTTGTACTTGGGGGTGTCGCGAGGCAGCGTGAAGCCTTTGGGGAAGGGCTCGGTGCGGATAAGCGGGCCGAAGAAAGCCGTCCCGACCGAGCTATCTTCCTCCACCCAGAGAGAGCGGGCCAGCTGCTCAGTGCAGTGACGGACATCGTTGTTGTCGTATGGCACGCGTTGCCCCAACCGGCCGCCGATGGGAGTGCGTGGCGCCACACCAGCAGAGGCCGGCTGAGCCGGTCGAGCCGGTGGCAGTGGGAGTTTCGGCTGACGTCGGTCGTCCCTGGCCGGCTCGTCAACGTGGTTGTCGCCGACCATCAGGGCGCGGTCTCCCTGGGCACGATTGTCCCGGCACCAGCTGGAGTGGCTTTCGCTGGGACGCGGGGGGGACGCCTGCCGCACATGCCAGGGAGGCTCACTTGGGTCCCCGATGTTCTTTGAGGCAGAGGCAGCGGGCTGGGCCGGCTCGAAGCGCCATTGCTGCAGGTTCGCAGTGGCGATCAGGTCGCGGATGCACTGCTGCCACTGCAACAACTCTTCGCCCTCCAGAAACTCGAGGTCCGACATGGCCTCCTGTGCTGAGCGCATGTTCTTGACGGGGGTATCGTAGGTGGGCCGGACCGCGCCTAACGCACAGCCGAGGGTGGTGCCACGGAGCCACACCTCAGCGACCCAGCTGGGCTCGGTACGAGCCAGCTTGAGGCCGTGCGCGGTGTCGTACTCCCGCTGGGTGGACTCCATCCGGCGCCGTGCCGTGGTCTCTTCCGGCATGTGCTGGCGGTCTTCGTTGAGCTGGGTTGCAGTGGCAGCTGGGTCAGCGTCGGGCGTGATGGGGGCGCGCAGGCTCTGCAACGTCAAATGCAGCGGGTTAGCCCGACTGGTGTGGGCTGCAGCTGCTGCGACGGCTTTCTCCTTGCCACGTGAGGAGCCAAAGCTAGAGCCGGTGGTTAGCACCTCCACACGAGTGCAGATGTCCACGGCATCGCTGGAGATGATGCATCCAACAGGGAGGGATGAGTCGGTGAAGCTGTGTACCTCGCTATGGTACTCATCGGGGATCAGCGTGACGAAGACACTGATACGTCTCCAACGTATCTATAATTTTTGATTGTTCCATGCTGTTATATTATCATTCTTGGATGTCTTACAATCATTTTATAGCAACTATATCATTTTTGGGACTAACCTATTGAAATAGTGCCCAGTGCCAGTTGCTGTTTTTGCTTGTTTTTTACTTCGCAGGAAATCAATATCAAACGGAGTCCAAACACCGCGAAACTTTTTGGAGAATTTTTATGGACCAGAACAGCCAGGATGGGCCAGAGAAGTACCAGAGGGGTGCCCCGAGGGGGGCACAACCCACCTGGGCGTGCCTGGGGGCCCATGGGTGCCCTGGTGGGTTCTGCCCACCTCGGTGGCCTCCCGCACCGGCTCTTCGCCCTATAAATTCCCAAATATTCCAATACCCCCAAAGAGAACCCTAGATCAGAAGTTCCGCCGCCACAAGCCTCTGTAGCCACGATAAACAAATCTAGACCCCGTTCCGGCACTCCACCGGAGGGGGAGATCATCACCGGTGGCCATCTTCATCATCCAGGCGGCCACAATGATGAGGAGGGAGTAGTCCACCCTTTGGGCTGAGGGTTTCTACCAGTAGCTATGTGTTTAAGCTCTCTCTCTCTCTCTCGTGTTCTTGAGATGTCACGATCTTGATGTATCGCGGGCTTTGTTAATATAGTTGGATCATATGGTGTTTCTCCATCTCTATATTGTTGTGATGAATTGAGTTTTCCCTTTGAGATTTCATTTCATCGGATGGAATACCTTTTTGGATTTGAGAACACTCTATGTATGTCTTGCTATGAATACTCGTGGTGACAATGGGGTATCATATTGATTCACTTGATATATGTCTTGGCACTCAACTAGCGGATTCCCGAGGTGACATTGGGGTGATCTATGCATAGGGGTTGATGCACGTTCTTGTCTTTGTTTCGTCGGTAGAAATCTTAGGGCACTCTTTGAGGTTCTTTGTGTTGGAGTATTATGAATCTGAAATTATTTGGTGTTATATAGTACGAACTCTTGGATAGATAGATCCGAAATAATAGCTTCGAGGTGGTTACGTACCCTACAAACAATTTCTTCTTATGTTCTCCGCTACATAGGAACTTTGGAGTGATTCTTCATCGCCATTGAGGGATGGTTATATGATCCAATTAGATTAGCATTGTTGAGAGATTACACTAGCGAAAGTACGGACCCTAGGCCTCATTTTCAAGCATTGCAATACCGTTTGTGCTCCGTTTTATCAATTGCTACTTTGCTGTTTTTGATTGTTCCTATTACTAAAATCAATATCTACTATCATTACTACGCTTTTATTACCATCTCTTCGCCGAACTTGTGCACCCATATAAATTACCATTGTATTTGGTGTGTTGGGGACACAAGAGACTTTTTTTTATTTGGTTGCAGGGTTGTTTGAGAGACACCGTCTTCATCCTATGCCTCCCTCGGATTAATAAACCTTAGGTCATCCACTTGAGGGAAAATTGCTACTGTCTTACAAAACTCTGCGCTTGGAGGCCCAACACGAGTCTACAAGAACAAGTTGTGTAGTAGACATCAAGCTCTTTTCTGGCGCTTGCCGGGGAGGTGAGTGCATGAAGGTATATCTTTAGATCTTGCAATTGAATCTTTTAGTTTCTTGTTTATCACTAGTTTGGTTCGTAAAATAAAACTACAAAAAAGTGGAATTGAGGTTGCATCATATTATTCATCTTTATAATGTATTCCGTGAAAATGATGGAAAAGAAAATTGTGCTCAATTGATAGAAGAAGAATTATATAAAATGTTTGACAAAAAATCTTTGAATGATGAGCTTGATTGCAATGTTGTTGGTATGAAATCTTTGAATATCCATGATGCTAACGATATGCAAAGCCATAAGCTTGGGGATGCTATATTTGATGAAGATGATATTTTTAGTCCCCCAAGATGTGATGTGAAAATTTGTTATAATGATTGCATGCCTCCTATTTATGATGATTATATTAATGAAAGTGGGTTTGGAAGAGTTTCAACTCTAGGTACTAATGATCCCACTATTTTGGTGGGTGTTGAATCTTATTGTGGTAATTGTGAAAGTGGATTTGGAGAGGTCATGACTTTATTTAATGATGATTCCACTATTTCGGAAGAGGTTTCAATTGATTATGACAACAAAGTTGCTATCTATGATGATTATGGTAATAACATTTATGCTCTAAAGAATAATGATAACCATGAAACTTGCCATCATGATTCTAATTTTCAATCTCATGATTGTTATTTTGTTGAATTTGCTCCGACTACTATTCATGAGAATAAATTCGTTTATGTGGAGAGTAATAAAATTTCTATGCTTGTGGATCATGAAAATAATGCTTTATGTGATAGTTATATTGTTGAATTCATTCATGATTCTACTAAAAATTATTATGAGAGAGGAACATATGCTTGTAGGCTTCCCAAAAATATCAAGTTTCCTCTCTCTATGTGTTGAAAATCTCGAAGTTATGCTTGTTTTGCCTTCCTATGCTAGTTAATTCTTGTTCTCATAAATTGTTTGCTCACAAAATCCCTATGCATAGGAAGTGGGTTAGACCTAAATATGCTAGTCATATGCTTCATGATGCTCTCTTTGTGTTTTGATTCTTATCTTTTATGTGAGCATCATTGAAATCATCATGCCTAGCTTAAAAGGCATAAAGAAAAGTGCTTGTTGGGAGACAACCCAACACTTTAACTACTGTTTTTTTGTGTTCACATGATTAACTACTGTATTAATCATGTTTTATAGCTTTTTTTCAATATAGTGCCAAGTAAAGCCTTTGGGATGATGTGCATGATAGTTGACTTGATTCTGTGAAAAAACAGAAACTTTTGCTTCCAGAAACATAATTGTTTAAATTCACTGGAACGTGATAAAATTCTGAATTTTTTACAGATGATATATATATATGTATTTTCTATGTTTTACTAATTTTTCAGAATTTTTGGAGTTGTAGAAGTATAGTAGTTGTCCAGATCATTACAGACTGTTCTGTTTTTGACAGATTCTGTTTTCAATGCATAGTTTGCTTATTTCCTAGTTTCTATGGTTTATATTGCTCAATATAAATTGTGGAAATGAAAAGGTACAGTAGGTATTGTGTGAGAACAATTATGAATCTTGTCTTTGACAGTAACAAAGTGAATGGTTTGATCTTTATCATACTAACCTATCTCACGAAGTTCCGTTAAGTTTTGTGTGATTGAAGTTTTCATGTTTTGGGTGAGATGTCGATATGAGGAGAATAAGGAGTGACAAGACCCTAAGATTGGGGATGCCCAAGGCACCCCAAGGTAACATTCAAGGAATATCAAAGCAACTAAGCTTGGGGATGCCCCGGAGGCATCCCCTCTTTCGTCTCCAACATTAGCGGTAACCTTACTTGGAGCTATGTTTTCATTCATCACATGATTTGTGTTTTGCTTGGAGCATGATTTTCTTTTGATAGGATTTGCTTACTATTATTTAGAATAATGTTTTGCATCTTTTATTTCAATAAAAATGTCAAGGATAGCCTTTACCATGCTTCTTTTGCAAGCCTACATGTTGCTGTTTCAAAACAGAAAGTTTATCGCTGTTGCAAATATTCCCCAGAAAAGTCAGAACGTGATAAAATGTTGATTTTTTTTTGAAAAATAAGCTATAATGAATTTTCTACAGTGTGGTAAATTTGCAAAATTTTTGGAGTTAAAGAAGTATTGATATTCTTGCATTCTTTACAGACTGTATTGTTTTCGTAGATTGCTGTTATGGTTGCATTGTTTGCATATGTTTGCTTCTTTAATGATTCTATTTGCGGATAGGAGTATTAAATATGCAGAGGCATTTAGTATGCAATGTTAAATATTATTTTTAGTGATTTTCTATAGTAGAGAATGATAAGGTTTTGCATTGATTTATACTAACGTATCTGACGAGTTCTTGTTGAGTATTGTGTGGATGAAGTTTTTGAGATTTAGGGAAACCGTGATATGAGATAAATGAAGAAGACACAAGAGCTCAAGCTTGGGGATTCCCAAGGCATCCCAAGTTAATATTCCAAGAAGTCCCAAACATCTAAGCTTGGGGATGCCCCGGTAGGCATCCCACTTTTCTTCATCAACAATTATCGGTTAGTATCGGTTGAGACTAAGTTTTTTCTTCTTCACATGATGTGTGCTATCCTTGGAATATCATTTTATTTTGTTCTGCTTGCTGTTTTAATAAAATACTTAGATCTGAAAGTTTTTAAATAAGAGAGAGTCCTCACATAGCTACCTATTTACTTAACTACTCACTTGATCTTTACTTATATATTTTTGGGGTAGTTTGTTATTTGCTCTAGTGATTCACTTATATCTTTTTGTGCATGGTGTGCTTTAATAATTTTTGAAGAAATTCTCTCATGCTTCACTTATATTATTTTGAGAGAAGAAAATTTTATGCTCATGTTCTTCACTTAGATTTGTTTGAGCTTATTAAAAGCAACATATGAAATTAGTCCCAAAGTGATAGATATTCAAGAGGGATATAATAAAAAAAATTCATGAAGATCATTGGATAAAATAAACTTGATTCTTTGTAATAGTTTTGCGATATGATGATAATGATATGTGAGTCATGTTGGTAAGTAATTATGCTTTAGTAAGAATATTGATGTTAAGGTTTGTGATTCCCTATGCAAGCACGAAAGTCAATAGTTATGTAATGAAATTATATCCTACTTGTGGTGCATTATTCGGTGTTAGTTATGCTTAATGCTCGCTTATGAGATTTTTCGTTTCTTGCTTGGATGCTTCTCAATCTTTTTCTAGCCTTCATTTGCACTAAGTATGATCACTACTTGTGCATCCAAAATCCTTAAACCAGTTTTGCCACATGAGTCCACTATACCTACCTATATGCGGTATTCTTTTGCCGTTCTAAGCAAATTTGTATGTGCCATCTCTAATTTTCAAAATAAATTTCCTTTTTGTGTTCTCGTATAGCTCATGAAACGGTAAGGGGTGGCTGATATTTTTCCATGCCAGATGTGTTATTCTCAAGATGAGTGTTTATTCACTTGTCATTGCACGAGAGTACGACAAAGGTATTAGGGATGCCCAGTCCCGAAATGAAAAATGAATTTACTTTATGCTGTAAAATAATAAATTCCGTGGAAAGTGTTGGTATGGACGGCACCTGTGGATTCGGTTAGCCGTGGAATGTGAAAGCATGGTGGAAAAAGGAATAAACTCTATTTTCTATTAGGGAATCGCCTATGATATATCTAGCATGGAAAGTATTGGGAACTACTCAATCGTTTTAGTTGATAGGAAAAGCATGCCACCCAAAATATTTTATCTCTTTATTTTTTGCTTTGAGCTCTGGCGCCTCTACAAATCCCTACTTCCCTCTGCGAAGGGCCTTTCTTTTATTTTATGCAGTTTTTATTTTTATTTGAGTCTCCATCTTCTCTTATAAAGCACCAACTAAGGGGCACTATGATCGTACTTGAGCATTGGATGTAGCTAATATGCGAGTGTGTTTCATGAATGTATCAACGATTGAGCATGATGGGCTAGGGATAACTTGCTTTAGTGTTGATATTTTGAAAGACTTGTTTGCTTATTGATATGCTTGAGTATTGAAATCTTCATGTAAAAACTAGACAATTGCTTTGAACCA
This sequence comes from Triticum aestivum, assembly GCF_018294505.1. NCBI lineage: Eukaryota > Viridiplantae > Streptophyta > Magnoliopsida > Poales > Poaceae > Triticum > Triticum aestivum. The sequence continues at coordinate 11,937,155 of NC_057808.1, read as the reverse complement.
TGTAAAAGTCCATATGTCCATGCTACACAAGAAAAGAATGTGATGAACATGATAGGTAGCATTCCACATTAAAAATTCTGTTTTTATCATGTACCTACTCGAGGACGAGCATGAATTAAGCTTGGGGATGCTAATACGTCTCCAAAGTATCTATAATTTTTGATTGTTCCATGCTGTTATATTATCAGTCTTGGATGTTTTCCAATCATTTTATAGCAACTTTATATCATTTTTTGGGACTAACCTATTGACATAGTGCCCAGTGCCAGTTGCTGTTTTTTGCTTGCTTTTTTACTTCTCAGGAAATCAATATCAAACGGAGTCCAAACACCACGAAACTTTTTGGAGATTTTTTATGGACCAGAACAGCCAGGATGGGCCAGAAAAGTACCAGAGGGGTGCCTCAAGGGGGGCACAACCCACCTGGGCGCGCCTGGGGGCGCAGGTGTGCCCTGGTGGGTTGTGCCCACCTTGGTGACCACCCACACCTCCTCTTCGCCGTATAAATTCCCAAATATTCGGAAACCCCCGAATAGAACCCTAGATCAGAAGTTCCGCCGCCGCAAGCCTCTGTAGCCACGAGAAACCAATCTAGACCCTGTTCCGACACTTCGCCGGAGGGGGAGATTATCACCGGTGGCCATCTTCATCATCCCCGCAGCCACCATGATGAGGAGGGAGTAGTCCACCCTCGGGGTTGAGGGTTTGTATCAATAGCTATGTGTTTAACCACTCTCTCTCTCTCTCTCTCTCTCTCTCTCGTGTTCTTGAGATGTCAGGATCTTGATGTATCGCGCGCTTTGTTAACATAGTTGGATCATATGGTGTTTCTCCCTCTCTATCTTGTTGTGATGAATTGAATTTTCACTTTGAGATTTCGTTTTATCAGATTGAATACTTTATGGATTTGAGAACACTTTATGTATGTCTTGCTATGAATACTCATGGTGACAATGGGGTATCATATTGATTCACTTGATATATGTCTTGGCACTCAACTCGCGGATTCCCGAGGTGACATTGGGGTGATCTATGCAAAGGGGCTGATGCACGTTCTTGTCTTTGTTTCTCCGGTAGAAATCTTGGGACACTCTTTGAGGTTCTTTGTGTTGGATTAAGTATTATGAATCTTAAATTATTTGGTGTTATTTTAGTACTACCTTTTGGATAGATCGATCGGAAAGAATAGCTTCGAGGTGGTTTCGTACCCTACAAACAATTTCTTCTTATGTTCTCCGCTAGATAGGAACTTTGGAGTGATTCTTCATCGCACTTTGAGGGATGGTTATATGATCCATTTAGATTAGCATTGTTGAGAGATTGCACTAGCGGAAGTACGGACCCTAGGCCTTATTTTCAAGCATTGCAATACCGTTTGTGCTCCGTTTTATCAATTGCTACCTTGCTGTTTCTATTGTTCATATTACAAAAATCAATATCTACTATCATTACTATGCTTTTATTACCAATTCTTCGCCGAACTAGGGCACCTATACAAATTACCATTGTATTTGGTGTGTTGGGGACACAAGAGACGTTTTATTATTTGGTTGCAGGGTTGTTTGAGAGAGACCATCTTCATCCTATGCCTCCCACGGATTGATAAACCATAGGTCATCCACTTGAGGGAAAATTGCTACTGTCCTACAAAACTCTGCGATTGGAGGCCCAACACGAGTCTACAAGAACAAGTTGTGTAGTAGATATCAGACACGTAGCACGCCGAAGGGGACGACGGAGCAGCCTGCGGGGCCAATGGCGTCTGCGCCAGGTGCGCAGACCAAGCTGTGCACAATGGGCTCGCCGGAGCTGGTGAAGGGTCTCGTCGGGAACTTGACTATGACCGATGCCGCGAGGAGCCCCACGGTGGGCGCCAATTGTCGTGGTGAAATCACAGAAAATGCCATGAGATGACTGAAAGTGGGGGGCACCGTGAGGATGCCGGTGGGTTCCAAAGGCGAGATCGTCATGGGTGGGAGAAACACTCAAGACGTACCCATGTCCGAGGCCCTCCGGGGGAGGTAACACCCCTAGTCCTGCCGAATATGGTATGATAAGCACAAGGGCTACAATGGTGCTCCTGGAGCTGTTTTGTGGACAAGGAAGAAGGAGCTAGCCCTCCATCTTGCCCCCCGTGCGTATGAGTGTGTGTGTGTGTGCGCGCGTGTTTTCTACTAACGCTTCACCCTCCTGCATGGAGGGCTCCCGGGGTGTAACGCCCACGATGCGGCTATATCTCCCACGTGTTGAGGCATGACTTAGAGGCATAACTGCATTGTGGTTTTGTCGCAAGAAGGGTCATCTTCACACAATCCCATGTAATGAACAAGAATGGGATAACGAGAGTTGGCTTACAATCGCCACTTCACACAATACATAAATATGATTCATACATCATCCAAAATCCACACATAGACCGACTACGGTCAAATCCAAATGAAAATAAGATAACCCCAAATGCTAGATCCCCGATCGTCCCAACTGGGCTCCACTACTGATCATCAGGAAAAGAAACATAGTAACGACCACGTTCCTCATCGAACTCACACTTGAGCTCGGTTGCGTCACCTGCACTGGCATCGTCGGCACCTGCAACTGTTTTGGTAGAATATGTGAGTCACGAGGACTCAGCAATCTCACACCCGCGAGATCAAGACTATTTAAGCTTATAGGAAAGGATGGTGTAATGAGGTGGAGCTGCAGCAGGCACTAAGCATATATGGTGGCTAACATACGCAAATGAGAGCGAGAAGAGAAGCAGCGCAACGGTCACGAAGCTAGAAATGATCAAAAAGTGATCCTGAAACTACTTACGTTCATGCATAACTCGAACCGTGTTCACTTCCCGGACTCCGCCGAGAAAAGACCATCACGGCTACACACACAGTTGATGTATTTTAATTTAAGTCAAGTGAAAAGTTCTCCACAACCGTACATTAACAAATTCCCATCTGCCTCATAACCGCGGGCACGACTTTCGAAAGATAATACCCTGCAGGGGTGTCCCAACTTAGCCCATCATAAGCTCTCACGGTCAACGAAGGATAAACCTTCTCCCGGAAAGACCCGACCAGTCTCGGAATCCTGGTTTACAAGACATTTCGACAATGGTAAAACAAGACCAGCAAAGCCGCCCAAATGTGCCGACAAATCCCGATAGGAGCTGCACATATCTCGTTCTCAGGGCACACCGGATGGACAAGACGTCGGGTTGGCATAGACCCTGGTTGCCCAGGGGGCGCCGGACATCGCCCAGTTTGGGTCAGCACTCGAAGGAGCACTGGTCCGGGGGTTTAAATAAAGATGACCCTCGGGCTCGCGAAAACCCAAGGGAAAAGGCTTAGGCGGCAAATGGTAAAACCAAAGTTGGGCCTTGCTGGAGGAGTTTTATTCAAGGCGAACTGTCAAGGGGGTCCCATAAATCACCCAACCGCGTAAGGAACGCAAACTCAAGGAACATAATACCGGTATGACAGAAACTAGGGCGGCAAGAGTGGAACAAAACACCAGGCATAAGACCGAGCCTTCCACCCTTTACCAAATATATAGGTGCATTAATTAAATAAGAGATATTGTGATATTCCAAAATATCCATGTTCCAACATGGAACCAACTACAACTTCACCTGCAACTAGCAACGCTATAAGAAGGGCTGAGCAAAAGCGGTAACTTAGCCAAACAACGGTTTGCTAGGAAAGGATGGTTAGAGGCTTGACATGGCAATATGGGAGGAATGATATAGCAAGTGGTAGGTAGCGCAGCATGGTAATAGAACGAACAACTAGCAAAGCAAAGATAGAAGTGATTTCGAGGGTATGGTCATCTTGCCTGCAAGGTTCTCAGAGTTGTCGAAAGCTTGATCCTCGTAAGCGTACTCGACAGGTTCCTCGTTCATGAACTCGTCTCCCGGCTCTACCCACAACAAGAACACAAGAAAGGGAACCACAATCACTCACGGGAAATGCACAAGCAACATGATGCAAAACATGTATGATATGCGAGATGTGGTATGAGATGCATGTAGGGGAACGCAGCAGAAAACAAAAAATTCCGACATACGCACCAGCCCAGGACCACTATGGAGACTGCATACAAGGTTTGATCTTTTTCGTTACCGACTCGTAGCGCAGCGGGAAGTAGAGTCGATGACGATCGGCGGTGCAGATCCCCGCAGCTAGGATTTACAACCTCCCAACCGCGAGGATGTATACCCTCACCTGCTCCTCAGACAGCCCTCCGGGAGGCGGTCGAACAGCCCCCCGGACGGTGTCGCAGACAGCCCTTCGGGAGGATCTTCGAAACTCGAACGGTCACTCGGACAGCCCTTCGGGAGGACCTTCGAAACCCGGACGGTCACACGGACAGCCATTCGGGAGGCACTCACGAACTAAGACCGAAACTACGATCTCTCTACAAAGTTGCACACATACGGTGTCATCTATCCGGCAGGGCTTCGCCGTCCAGAACTAGTTCCCACCGGAACCCAGACAGCCTTTCGGCTCTACGAAACTATTTCGCTGGGAGGGAGAGAGAAGCCAGATCATGCATGGCACTTGTATGTGAGAAGGGATGATCCTTTAGGCAGCCCCCTCCACCCCTATTTATAGGCCAAGCCCAAGGGTGGCTTCTCCAAGAAGCCAAGGGGGGAAATACCAAAAAGGCCCTCAAGGTGGCTTCTCCAAGAAGCCAAGCAAAAAGCACTTTCACTATTCATGACGACATTTTTTAGCGTCCGTTCGAAATGAAAATATTTATGTGGGCTCAGAACATTTCCAGTACCCACTAAAATAATGTTCAACACGTTCCGAAACAATTTCGGTTTAGTGATTTTCATCTGTGAAAAGCAAACAAGAATGCGTTTTCACTATTCATGAAGACAATTTTTCGCGTCCACTAAATCCAAAAATATTTCTGTGGGTTTTAGAATAATTCCAGTACCCACTAAAATGATTTTGGATTCGTTCTGAAACAATTTCAGATTAGTGAATTTCATATGCGAAAAACAGCCAAAGCGGTACCGGCAGCTCCGAAATTTTTTCGGTTTTTATTTCTGAAAATTCCAAAAAGTTTCCAGAATGATTCTGGCACCCTCCAAGAATTATCAGGCATGTGCCGAAACCATTTTGACTTAATGGCATACCCCGAAACAACTTTTTCGGTTTCACCGAAACTCATCCGGCGACCTCTCTCTGCGGTACGATTCCGCTGTCCGAAACTTTTCGGTGTCTGTTGAGGATATAACCCTTAGAGTCACCCGCCAGGAGGGGCCGGGTTACTCATAATGGTCATCACGCGAAGCCCAGTACAAAGCTTGAAGACGGCGGGTCAATGATGGGCCTAAGACCCGGATGTGGCTTAAGGCCCGTAGTGATAAACCGCCGTATGGCAAGACTTGTAGTGTAAGGCAAGAATAGTTGAGAGTCCGAGCCGGACACTCTTATAGCCGGCCGGGATTCTGAGAGCCGCTGGGCGTCAACCTCTCTATATAAAGGGACGACCCGGCGGCGGTTTAGGGGTAAGGAAGATCTCGTCGAGAGCCAGGCATAGCAATTAAGCTCCCTGGTCATCGAAACCCTAATCAATACCACCTCAACTGGACGTAGGCTTTTACCTTCACCGTAAGGGGCCGAACCAGTATAACCCTCGTGTTCCTTGTCCCGTTTAACCCCTTTAAGCTTCCTAGCTGCGATGGCTCCACGACTAAGTCCTAGCTCGAGGACATCTGCCGTGACAATTCTACGACAGTTGGCGCCCATCGTGGGGCTGGCGCACGGTGGATTTGAGTTCTTGAAGGGCAGCTTCGAAGGGCTCAAGGGATACGCTGTGGGCCGGATGACCAAGAGTCGTCGCGGCAAGCTCTACATCGACGATGCAAACTGGGGCCCCGACGCCGGCTCAATTGGGCACGGGTACCGGGTCCCCTTCGGCGGAATTCATGTCTTCATTGGCAAGATTGAGGAGCCGGGCCCTGAGCCGGATCTCTGCGCCGGTCTCATCGAGATGGCTCAGCGTGTACGACCCGCCCAGGCTCTACCTGCCTTGAAGCATGCTTTTGTGGGATGTGTTCATGGAGGACTCTCTGTAGGGACTGGATCTGGTGATGAGACGGCCGCCGGCTCTGACGGCGAGTCGTCCATAGATGAGTCAAACTCGTTGTATCAACTTCAAGATGACAGGCTCAGGGGTTGTTCCGATGGTGACAGTATTCCGGACCCTTTTGAGCCGCCGAGCCGGGTTGGAATCTTCATGGCCGGTGCACAGCCTGTTCAAAACCCTGCCGCTGGGTCAGGAAACCCGGTACCCTCGCCGGCTCAGGTGCTAATGGATCTCACGGACAAGATGACGGCCCTGTTGACCGCCATGGTTGACCCGGCGGATCAAGCTCAGCATGACGCAGAGGTGGCGCAGTTAAAGTTAGATCTAGTGAAGGCCAAGGAGGATCTGGCGGCGGAAGGGATCAGGATGGCTGCGGAGAGGGCGGCTCTCGACGCCCAGACTCAGTTGATTCAGGCGCAGTCCTTCCGGCTCACAATGGATCAGAACGCGTCCAATGAGGTCATGAGAAGGAGGCATCAAAAGGCCCAATCTCGACTCCCTCCGGTCTACGATCCTCGAAACCTCTTCAACATGCCAGGTGCAGGGTCTAGTAACCCGCCGGAGATCATAGTACCCGGAGCCGGGACGCCAATTCAGCCCCAGGTAATGGGACCGCCCCGGGTGAACCCTGCCCCGCCTCAGTATGTGCCAATACCACCGGGTCATTATGCCAACCCGTTGGAAAACATGGTTGCCGCGGCGGCACGGCTGGCGGCTCTCCCAATCGATGGCGACTCTCCAACGGCGGTTGAAACCCGCCGGGTCAGGGAGCTACTTCAGACAGCTCTGGCACAGCAAGAGGCATACTCTTACAGACGGGACAGGGTCCATTCAACCCCTCGTCCAGGCCGGAGCCCGAGTTACAGCAGACACATGGTTTCAGCGACCGGCTCAAGTAATGTCCGACGCCATGACTTGCCACCTGGCCATGGCCTGGCTCATAACGGAGCCTTTCACGCAGCAGACCAAGACAGAGCATGGCAAGAGGCGGAGCAGGTGCCTCAGTTTACGGCTTACCAGACACCCCCGGCTTATCCGACGGCTTCCGTTGACGTGGGTATCCCTACGAGGACTGGAGGCGTCCCTTGTTTAGTACCGGCTCTCCGCAATGAACGTCTACCCAAGGACTTCAAAGGACCTAGGAAGGTGCCTAATTACATGGCTGATTTACAACCCGGGGCCTGGATCGAGAGTTACGAGATGGCCATGGAATTGCTGGAGGTCAGCGAAGCGGCGATGGCCAAGTACTTCACCATGATGTTAGATGGGACTGCCCGCACTTGGTTGAAAGGGCTGCCACAGAATTCCATCGGGTCTTGGGCTAAGCTGAAAGCCCGGTTCATCCAAAACTTTAAAGATACCTGTAGGCAGTCTATGTCAATTGTGGATTTGACTAACTGTAAACAGCAGGAGGGCGAGTCTACGACACATTGGGTTCGCCGGGTCAAAGAGATAATACATTCATCTGATAAGATGGATGCCGGCTCTGCAGTCTTAATGTTGGAACAGAATTGTCGTTTCTCGCCCCTGAAGATGAAACTCGGGTGGCTCAAGCGTGATTGTAATGATATGGGTACGCTGATGGCGGCTCTCGTCAAGTATGCCGACTCTGATAGTACCAAGGACCCCGCGTCGGATGATGAAAAGACAGGGAAGGGAAATAAGAACGGCAATGGCAAGGGTCCTCAGCATAACCCGGCGAACCAAGGAGGTGGCAAGCGTAAGGCCGACGGCAGCCTAGAGTTTGTGGCCAACGCCAGCTCACAGGGTAATAACCAGCGACGCAAGGGGAGGCCACCTCCCTGAGCCAGTGGGTCAGGCCCGACGCTGGAGCAACTGTTGAATGAGCCTTGTCCAAGGCATGGCTCTAGGGAGAAGCCAGCTACTCATCTATGGAAGGATTGTGCAATCATGAAGGCCTTTAAGAATTCCAATGCCTTTAATGGCAACAATGCCCCGGGCGGCGGCTCAGGCGCTGGCGGTTTTCATGGCCCGGGCGGCGGCTCAAATCCTAATCCTCAGAACGGTCAAGGGGGCTTTAATCAGCAGTCTGGCCAGGGTCATCAACAGCAGCAGGGGGGTTACCAGACCAATCCAAAGGAGCTTAACAGTGGACAGTATCACGTATTTACCACTAGTCTGTGTAAGCGAGATCAAAAGCTTCATAAGAGGGCTGCGAATGCTGTTGAGCCGGCGGTTCCACGCTATTTAAGATGGTCTGAGCAGCCTATTGTGTGGAGTAGGGAGGATCACCCTCCCCGGGTTGATAATCCGGGTCACTTGGCCCTGGTGGTGGCTCCTCAGGTGGGGGGATATAAGTTCACTAAGGTACTCATGGATTGAGGCAGCAACATCAACATCCTCTATTATGAGACTTTCCGTCGTATGGGGTTGATTGATAAGAACCTCAGCCAGTCCAATACTGTTTTCCATGGCGTGGTGCCTGGTAAGTCGGCTTATCCAGTTGGTAAGATCGAATTGGAAGTGGCCTTTGGAGACGAGTACAACTACAGGGTGGAAAAATTGACCTTTGAGGTGGTCAAGATAAGAAGTCCGTATCATGCCATATTTGGGCGGCCGGCTTACGCCAAGTTCATGGCACGGCCGTGTTACGTGTATTTGCAGCTCAAGATGCCGGGTCACAATGGGACCATTACGGTTCATGGCAGCCGGAAGGTGGCCTTGGAGTGTGAGGAAGGCGATGCGGCTTATGCAGAATCTGTTTGTGCAACGGAGGAGTTGAAGTTTTATAAGGACAATGTTGACCCAACAGATATGACCTCTCTGAAAGAGCCGACTACGGAGCATGAGCCGGCAATGAAATTTAAGTCGGCTAATGAGACTAAACTTGTTGATTTCGTTCCAGGTGATTCTTCACAGCAGTTTAGCATCAGTGCCAATCTGGATCCAAAATAGGAAAGCGCGCTCATCGAGTTCATCTATGAGAATAGGGACATTTTTGCATGGAAACCTTCTGACATGCCAGGTGTACCTAGAGAACTCGCTGAGCACACACTCAATGTTGATCCGAAATTCAAGCCGGTCAGGCAATTCCTTTGGCGGTTTAATGAGGAAAGGCGGAAGGCCATTGGAGAAGAGGTGGCCCAGCTCTTGGCGGCCGGCTTTATTGTTGAAGTCTTTCACCCAGAGTGGTTAGCTAACCCGGTGCTCGAGCTCAAGAAGAATGGCACCTGGCGGATGTGTGTGGACTACACGGACTTAAACAAGGCATGTTCGGCTGATCCTTTTGCCCTCCCCCGTATTGATCAAATCATTGATGCTACGGCGGGTTGTGAGCGCTTAAGTTTTTTGGATGCTTATTCTTGATACCATCAGATTAAAATGGCAGTTAAAGACCAGGAGAAAACAGCGTTCATCACTCCCTTTGGAGCCTTCTGTTATGTGTCTATGCCTTTTGGGCTCAAGAGTGCGCAGGCGACTTATCAGCGTTGCGTACAAAACTGTCTTCATAACCAGATTGGGCGCAATGTTCATGCCTATGTGGATGATATTGTGGTTAAGTCCAGAGAGAAGGAAACCTTGATAGATGATCTGAGAGAAACCTTTGATAATCTCCGGGTCCACAAGATGATGCTTAACCCGGCCAAGTGTGTTTTTGGTGTTCCTGCAGGCAAGCTCTTGGGTTTTCTGGTTTGTCATAGAGGCATTGAAGCTAACCCGGAGAAGATCAAGGCGATCACCTCTCTGGCTAAGCCGGCGTGTATAAATGACGTCCAGCGCCTGGCGGGTCGTATCGCTGCTTTAAGCCGGTTTATAAGCCGTTTGGGTGAAAAGGCCATGCCACTGTACCAGTTGATGAAGAAAACTGATGACTTTATTTGGAATGATGCTGCTAATGCTGCTTTTGAGGATTTGAAGAGACAGCTGGCTGAGCCCCCAGTCCTTGCTGCTCCGGTTGATAAGGAGCCCTTATTACTGTATGTAGCTGCTAACACACGAGCCGTCAGTGTGGCTGTGGTGGTGGAGCGCAAGGAAGACGGTAAAGAGTATCCGGTTCAGCGGCCGGTTTACTACGTCAGCGAAGTGCTCATAGAGTCCAAACAGCGGTATCCACATTGGCAGAAGCTTGTTTATGGTGTGTTCATGGCAAGCCGGAAGCTTAAGCACTATTTTCAGGGTCACCCTATCACTGTGGTTAGTTCTGCCCCCCTTGGAGATATCATCCAAAACAGAGAGGCCACAGGGAGAGTGGCTAAGTGGGCTATAGAACTTGGGCCTCATGGTTTAAAATACGTGCCACGCACTGCTGTTAAATCTCAAGCTTTGGTGGATTTCATCAACGATTGGACAGAGCTACAGGTGCCTGAAGAAAAGACGGATAATACATATTGGACTATTCACTTTGATGGGTCTAGGCAATTGGAGGGCTCGGGGGCTGGAGTTGTATTGGCTTCCCCTAAAGGTGACAAGTTTCATTATGTGCTACGGTTGATGTTTCCCTGTACTAACAATGCGGCTGAGTACAAGGCCTTGCTCCATGGTCTTCGGATGGCTAAGGAGATGAGCTTGAGATGGGTAAGATGCTTCGGTGACTCAGACTTGGTGGCTCAACAAGTATCAGGCAAGTGGGACTCCAAGGACCCTCTCATGGCGGCTTATCGCCGTGAAGTTGATGCCATTGCTGGACACTTTCAGGGTTACCAAGTAGAACACATTGATCGCAGGAAGAACGAGGCGGCTGATGCATTAAGCCGGCTGGGCTCTCAGCGAAAGCCGGTGCCGCCTAATACCTTTTTGGACATCTTGCATAACCCTTCTGTTAAGGTACCTACAGAGGAAGACTTGGCTGTCCCTGACCCGGAGGCACAGTTGGTGGCGGCTCTCCACATCACCCCAGACTGGACGGTGCCATACTTGGCTTACATGACCCAGGGAGATTTGCCTGAGGATGAAACTTTGGCCAGACAGATAACCCGACGGTCTAAGTCAATGGTTGTTATCGATGGTGAGCTGCATCACCGCAGTGTTACGGGAGCGTTCCAGCGTTGTGTCTCCCCTGAGGAAGGTCAAGAAATCTTGCGCGAGATTCACGAAGGGGATTGTGGCCATCATGCCGGCTCAAAATCCCTTGTGGCCAAGGCTTTTCGTCATGGTTTTTATTGGCTGACGGCTCATGCTGATGCGGAGGACTTGGTCAGTAAATGTGATGGTTGCCAGAGGTTCTCGCGACGGGCTCATGTGCCGGCTCAGGAGCTGAGGATGATACCAATCACTTGGCCATTTGCGGTCTGGGGGCTTGATATGGTTGGGCCTTTTAAAAGGTCCAAGGATAAGAAGACTCACCTTTTGGTGGCAGTTGACAAGTTCACAAAGTGGGTTGAGGCAGAGCCCGTTAGCAAGTGTGACGCAGCCACGGCGGTTCAGTTCATGAAAAGGGTGATTTTTCGCTTTGGTTTTCTGCACAGCATTATAACTGACAATGGGACTAATCTGTCTAAAGGCGCCATGGAGGAGTTTTGTCAACATGAGCATATTCGACTTGACGTTTCCTCAGTGGCTCACCATCAATCCAATGGTCAAGCTGAGAGGGCTAATCAGGAGATTTTAAAGGGTATCAAGCCCCGGCTTTTGGTCCCTTTGCAACGGACGGCGGGTTGTTGGGTGGAGGAGTTACCCTCCGTGTTATGGAGCATCAACACTACTCCTAACAGATCTACGGGTTACACGCCTTTCTTCATGGTTTATGGAGCGGAAGCAGTCCTCCCCAGTGACATCCATCATGACTCGCCTCGGGTGGCGGCTTATGTTGAGGCGGATAATGAACAGGCGCGCCAAGATGCTCTTGACTTGTTGGACGAACAGCGTGATGTGGCAGCAGCTCGCTCAGCGATTTACCAGCAAGACCTGCGCCGTTATCACAGTCGCCGGGTTAAGTCCCGGGTCTTCCTGGAAGGTGATCTGGTGCTCCGGCTCATCCAAGATCAAACAGATGTGCACAAGTTATCCCCGCCTTGGGAAGGGCCCTTTGTGGTCAGCAAGAACTTGTACAACGGGTCATACTACCTTATTGACGTTCGGGAGCATAAAGATTCACGTAAGTCGGAGGAAGAGACCCGTCGGCCGTGGAACATAGCTCAACTTCGGCCTTATTACACTTGAGCCACCGGCTCTCATAATGTACATATTTCTATAGCCATGTATATATTATGATAAGCAATAAAGCAGGACCTCTGTCCTTTTTCTCCTCCAAAGGTCAATGTGTTGTTTGCATTACAAGATCACATGGTAACTTGGAGGTGGATCCGGCTTACGATCGTATTCGAATCTTGCCGTTAAACAATATAATCACCTGGGGGCTTCCTGTTCAAACATAGGTCGTATTCGAACCAAAGAGAACATAGCTGTCGATACCCACTTGATTGGCACACTGCCGAGCTCATCGGGGAGTTTTCTTGATCATATTTGAATCATAGCTTAACCCCCTTTGGGAACCGACGTGGATCGTATTCGAATCAGCGTCGTTAAACAACTTTTAAGGTCATCTGGGGGCTTCCTGTTCAAACATCGGTCATATTCGAACCAAAGAGAACATAGCTGTCGGTACCCTCTTGATCGGCATCGCCAAACCCACTGGGGGCTATATGATCGTATTCGAATCTTAGCTTAACCCCTTTGGGATGGGTCTCTGGTCGTATTCGAACTGGAAGCCCCTAAGTTTTGATTTTCCGATTTGCAACGAGTTCTTCTGGTTGTATCAACAGTGTGCACGGCGGCTCTTACTCCGCCGACTTAACTTTGGTTCATAGTGTTAGTCACACACAATAAGCATTATCAGAACTGGTAAACCGGAGTTGAGGTACCAACCTTACTATCCGGGTTACATAAATCGGAAGTATACTTGAAGGCCTGTAAGTATGCTATTATGGTTACATCAAGGATATAATTGAGGACCAATCTTTGGTGACTTGGGTTCATATTCCGGGTCATGTGTATAAGACTATGATTCTCAGTGCGGTAAGCCGCCTAGAGACTTGTGACTTGTTTTTCTATGCAGGATGGTTAAAGACAGCTATTTGAGCTTAAGGAAAATAAATGATCAATTATGACCCGAAGAAATATAAGGAAGTAACTTCAATGGAGTTAACCATTCAACACGTGCACGATGGCACGACAAAGTTAAAATGTTGGTCCTATTCTATTACAAGACTCCCCGAGTCCAAAAGGGTGAAGCATTGTTTAACAAGCATAATCATGGGCCGCCTAAAGAGTCAAGATGCTTGCCGGGTCGAAGCTTCCGGCTCATCCCTCTCCGCTCCTCCGGCTGTTCCTATGACCTGGAAAGTTGACGATTTCTAGTCAATGCCGCTCAAAGCTTCAAATTGAGCCTCCTCGTCAATTAACCCGTCCGGGTCAACTTCCGGGGCGAAGGTATGCTTACGAGTCGGAGGGATCAAGCTGATTGCTTCGTAGCGTGGAGTGGGGATCCTCTGATTCTCCAAGTCATAACCCGGCTGATACTTGGTGAGGTCGGTGTCATTCCCAATTAAGGTAGCCACTGGGCGCACACTCTTCACAGAATCAGCAAAATCTTTTTGGTCAAAGGGAGTGCCGTCTTCCTTCAGACTGGGATATCCAAGCGCGATCTCTGCCGGGTCTAGCTCCGGGAGGAAAGCCTTGGCCCGGCTCAGAGCAACTATGGCCCCGGCTCTTGCAGAGGCCCGTCGCAGCTCTTGGAAATGCTGGGGAAGAACGGCAAGCCGGCGAAGTACGTCCGCCAGGTGAGTCGGAACCTCATTGGATAGGGCCACAACGGCCAAGGCGCGCTGTGACCCGGTGTAGAGTTGTTCCACCAAAGTGTACACGGCCTTCAGCTTGGTCAATACATTTTGGTTGAGGTTGGCGCTTCTAGGACCTGTTTTACAACGTCAGGTAAGCCGCTAGCAATGATGGGAATTATGAGACATAGAGAAAGTAAACTTGTTGAAAGTCTGCAGAATGACTTACCGAAGATTGCGGCGACCATCTGTGACACATGGCGCTTTAAGCCGGAGAGTTCGGCGGTTCTCTCCGTCAGAGCCTTCTCCGCCTGTTCGGCCCGGTTTACCAGAGCAGCCTTCTCTTCGGCCCAAGTCTTCCTTTCAGCTTCAAACTTCTTCTTCAGCTTCTCTTGTGCAGCAACACTGAATTCGAATTTGGCGTTGGCCTTCCGGGTCTCAGTTTCCTGAGTCTTCAGGCGGGTTTTCAGCTCAGAGAATTAAGCTTAAATTTTTTTGCCAGCAGCCTGTACAAATTCCGGGTTATAGTATGAGTGGTTGTTATGCAATCTTAAAGTCCCAAGCACTTTCCAAGCAAAGACACTTGGCACTTGGGGCTAATGTATGCTGAAAGTTTATATCTACAAATTACCGGTTCATGGAAGTAAGCCGGAAGTTAAGTCTACAACATATTCTATCATAAGTAGTAGACTTGGGGGCTAGTATGGTAAAGATGACTATGTGGTAAGCAATAGAGTGGTACCTCAGACTTCTGCTGTATCTGCTTCACCATGTCAATCTCCAGGTTCCGGCTGTTGTGCACCTGATTGACATAGCCGGAGACGATCTCTCCAATGCTCAAATTAGCATAGTTGGTGATGTCCAGCTTGGCCCTGCGGCGCTCTAGCAACTCTTCCTTGGCAGGGCACTTAGCCAGCGCAGTGGGTCTCCCCGGCTCGACAAACTCCATCCGGGTGATTACCACGTCCGGGTCATCGGCCGGCTGAGCCGGGCTGGAGATCTCCGGGTTAGCAGAAGTCTCTGTGATTGGCTCGTCGGTTGGAGCGGTGGCTTCAGGAGCAGAGGCAGCGGGCGGCTCTTGAGCTGAAGCCTCCGGTTCAGTCAGGACCGGCTCATCGACCGGCTTATTCTTTTTCGCTCTTTTACCGAGCTTTGCTTGAGCACTGAAAGGACAAAAGGTTAGTACAAAAGCATGAGTAAGATAAGTACAACATAAGATGATCATCCTTACCCGGGCGCGGTCTTGAAAGCCGGCAGGGTAGATTGCATAGAATCACCAGAGGAAGGTGAAGTTTCTTGATAATTGGAATCAGACGAATTGAGCGGTTGACGAGTGACACCCGCTAAAGGATGACAAGGGTATAAGTTGGAGATAACCTCAGTCCGGCGCTTTCTTGATGCCTCGGGTAAGCCAGAGGAGAGGTCTGCATCCTTGCTGGCCCAGGTTTGCCTCCGGCTCTCATGAATCTGTTGCTTCAAAAGAAATTGAGGATCTTGATAAGCTAAAGGATGCGAAAAGCTTACTTTCCGGGTTACTCTTCGGACTTTCAGCCTTGGCAAGGGGTCCGAGCCGGAGGAAAGTATAGTTACCTCTTCAGTTACCGGGTTACTCGCTCCGGTGTCATCCTGTGGATAATCAAGTTAATAAGGTGGTCAAAAGACAGCTGAAAAGCGGAGACAGAAGAAGAGTCTAAGGGATTAAGGATTACCTCTAACTCGGAGCTGTCATCCAGCTGAAGCAGCTCTAAGGCAGTGGGCTTGCTTCCCTTTTTTCGGGGAGCGGCTCTCCTGGCGGCTTTCTTAGCCTTTCTGGCTTTTTTAGCCGCCTCATGGTCATACTTGAACCTCCAGAACTTATCATCAGCCTGAAAAATACAATGAAGACTTCTTAAGGTTCAGATGAAAACTATCTAAGGAGAAAATAAGGTGTTCAGCTCAGTGGCTTACCGCTGGGGCTGGGTTAGTCTTGCAGAAGGGGCTTAAGCCGGTCCTCCCGCAGTCTGTCAAGCTCTCATTCAAGAGGGACTTGGTCATGTCATCGACAACGTCTTCAGGTAGATCGTTGTGGCTGTGTCGCAGAGGGTCATCTTTCCGGCCCGTGTAATCACACATTAAGCCGGGACGGCGGCTTAAGGGGATCACCCGCCAAGAGATCCAGACCCGGACCAGATCAATGCCGTTGAGGCCATTTCCCAGGAGAGCCTTAATTTTGTTGATGGTGGGGATCAGAGGTTGACGCTCGGCTTGAGTTAGCTTATCCGGCAGGGAGTGACTTGGCTCCAGACGCAGGGCACGAAAGCCGGGCAGAGGGCTCTCGTTAGCCGGCGAAGTATCCTGGCAGTAGAACCATGTCTGGTTCCAGTCCTTTTGATGGCTGGGCGGCTCAGCGTAAGGAAAGAGGCAGTCTCGACGGCGTTGAATGGAGATTCCGCCAAGTTCCAGGCTCGGCCCGTTGGCGCATTCGTTCTGGCGGTTCAGACAAAAGAGCTCTCTAAAGAGCAGCAGGCTGGGCTCTTCTCCAAGATAGACTTCGCAGAATACTTGAAAGTTGCAGATATTTGACACGGAATTGGGTCCTATGTCTTGCGGCCGCAGGTCAAAGAAATTCAGCACATCTCTAAAGAATTTTGAGCCGGGCTGTGCGAAGCCCCGACTCATGTGATCAGCAAATATCACCACCTCGCCATCTCTAGGTTGAGGTCTATCCTCCGACGGGTCAGGGGCACGGTAAGACATGACATCCTTCTTGGGCAGGTAACCCGTCTTCACGAAGTCCGCTAAGGTTTCGTCAGTAACATTGGATCTCATCCAGTTGCACGTGATGGGTGCCTTGGGAGCTTTGGGAGGCATTGTGAAAGACGGAAGCCTATGATAAAAGGAAATGTTCGGTTCAATTATAAGCCGGAGGAAGTTTACAGTTCAATGTTTAAAGTGGCGCCTTATGAAGGGGCCTAATGACATATGGCTAAATGCATCGGGTTATCTAAGCCGCTGAGGGCATCGTCAGTAATTCCAGTTGTCTAAAGCCCTATTATGAATAAGCCGGAAATTTCTACAGCGTGTGGCCTCTTTTAAGCCGGAGATATGAGCCACCATAGCTAAACACATGCAATTTTTGACTAAGTGTGGCGCAAACAAGTTTCACAGATCACAGTAATTAATCGAACGATCGACTGGAAAGGGAAAGTTTCTAGACCTAAAACAGACGCAGAAGAAGTTCATAGGTTCGAACGGAGCCTTTATGCAATGAAAATGGATCTATGTACATTGGGAACGGGTGTGAAACAACTACTGCAACAGTTCTATACAGTCTACAGATCAAGAAAGGGTGGTAATAATGAAATCTATCAAGAACTCGCGATGAACGGCGAAGAACACGGGAAGAACAGCAAAGAACCCTAATGTGGATCTACTCTATGGAGTGGCAAGGGCTTACGGGTGCTGGTGAGTCGCGGAGGTCGCCGCCGTTTTCTCTGGACACGTCAGGTTGATGCAGCGGCCGGAGTTGGTGAGGACGAGGAGATCCGCGGTGGCGGCGGCGGAGCTCGGGCGACAGCACAGTGGCGAGAGGAGGAAGAAGATGGAGGCGACGAGTGACTGAGAGGCGCATGGGCCGGGCTATTTATAAGGTGAAGCTCATAAGTGGGTGCGAGAAACGAGGAGGTCACGGCGCGATTATCTCGCCCCAGAGGCGCCTCGATTTTCGGGATGACCATTAAAGATAAGATCCGTTGGGATTTAATGGAATAAAGAAATGAACTTAATGGAAGATGACGTCATGGCGGGTTATCAGGAATCCAGAAGATGACGTCACGGCGGGTTAAAGCCTTCGCACAGATGTAAGCTGGAAAATTTTCTTTCAAGGGAATTGAAGATTGACATGAACCGGTTCAAATCAATCTGGGGCCTAATGTTGAGGATATAACCCTGAGAGTCACCCGCCAGGAGGGGCCAGGTTACTCATAATGGTCATCACGCGAAGCCCAGTACCAAGCTTGAAGACGGCGGGTCAATGATGGGCCTAAGACCCGGATGTGGCTTAAGGCCCGTAGTGATAAACCGCCGTATGGCAAGACTTGTAGTGTAAGGCAAGAATAGTTGAGAGTCCGAGCCGGACACTCTTATGAGCCGGCCGGGATACTGAGAGCCGCTGGGCGTCAACCTCTCTATATAAAGGGACGACCCGGCGGCGGTTTAGGGGTAAGGAAGATCTCGTCGAGGGCCAGGCATAGCAATTAAGCTCCCTGGTCATCGAAACCCTAATCAATACCACCTCAACTGGACGTAGGCTTTTACCTTCACCGCAAGGGGCCGAACCAGTATAAACCTCGTGTTCCTTGTCCCGTTTAACCCCTTTAAGCTTCCTAGCTGCGATGGCTCCACGACTAAGTCCTAGCTCGAGGACATTTGCCGTGACAATTCTACGACAGTGTCCGAATTTTTTTTGGTGATTTTCTCTTAGACTCCCTGTCTAGTATTCAGCAGATAGATGGCCCTTAAGCGTGTGACCCTATAGGTTCGGTGAAGTATAGACATGACCTGGAACCCCTAACGATCAATGATCAACATCAGAGCCGTGGACACCCATATTGACCCCTATACCCACACGAATGAATATTCGAGTGAACCTCCAGTTGAGGTGAGCTATTCCTGTTGCTTCACGATATATCACAAACACCTGAGGTGAGATTTATTGCATCCCCGTGGGCCAACACTTTGTCCACTATGCAAGTTACCTCGTTACCGGTTTTGTTCTCTTTTCTCGTTTCGTGTTCCGGCATCCCCGTGATCAAATCACAAAGTGTCTGGCCAGACGATGATGGACACCGTAACACCGAGTGGGCCCGAGTATATCTCTCCATCGTCGGAGGAGCAAATCCCAATCTCGAGCTATCAAGTTACTTAACATACTTTCCCATGAACCCGTAAGCCGCCGTAATAGCCATCCAGTTACGGATGACGTTTAACAAACCCCAAAGTTCATGAAGCAAGCATGAAGAAACTCGATACTCTCATGGTCTAAGGAATTATGCAAACATTAACTATCTCTGTGTTATAAACCATTAACTTGTGACGAATGAATCTCTTAGCATAACATCAATCCGGGTCGATTCAACACAAATGTTCTCTTAACATTGTGCCCTCAAAATTGCTGGTATAGACATGCCCATGATCAGGAAAACAGAACCATCATGCAACACTTGAGCTAGTCTTAGAGGCCAGACTAGGAATACTTCTTACCGTTTATTATTCCACACGTGCATATGAGTCTTCCTCCGAGCCTCGTGGATATTGCAGACTCGAGAATCATTGCAGTTATAGCATGGAACATAAACATAATTATGAACTCGGAGATAAATAATATCATTTATTATTGCCTCTAGGGCATATCTCCTACAGACTCCCACTTGCACTAGAGTCAATAATCTAGCTTATGCTAATGCACTTCACACCTGTGGCACACCGGTGTAAATATGCTTCGCTTGTGGTATAGCCTGATGTCCAACGGATCTGACGACTTCAGTTCCGTGTGTATCTTTGCATGTCCTCGCGTTTTCACATTTTCACAAAATTCATATTTTGTGTGGACTTGGCTTTGTATCTATGTGAATCACAGGTCGAACCTGGATTCCTCAGACTGAGTTATGGAGCAACTACCTGCAGTAGTGTCCCATTGTCAAAAGCCATCTTGGAACTATACTAAGTTCATGAATGAACTATATGATTCAACATCTTCTTTGTCGCTTCTAAAGCGTCAACATACTTAGCCCTTGTTATAGAATTCGCCACAGTAACTAGTTTGAACAAATTCCAACTAACTGTGCAACCACATTGTGTGTTACACAAAACCCTTAATTTAAATCGAAAATCGCATGGAGAAAAGATGAAGACTGTATTGATGTAACATTTTACAACAAACTCTTCATGATCTCTGCTTGCGAGAAAACCATGTCATCAGTACTTACTCTAGTACTCTGTGACATCTTTCACTGTTGTCCCATGATCAGTAATTTGATCACTTTGGTATCCATACTCGCAACACCTTGGGAGTATCGGACATATCTGGTTGTTTTACATACCATGGAATACATGATTAATCCAAACACAAAAGTGTGTGGAATCTGCATCATGTATTTTACTCATCAGTGTTTGGGACACCGAGTCTTGCAAAAACTCTTTCCATGTGACTTTGGCAAGAATCACTCCTTGGCGTTTTAAATGCTAAAAGGTTTTAGCATCTTGTCAATATGTATTCATTGCTTAGCCCCATTAGGTAAATCTATCTCCATAGATCATCATGCCTAATATTGAGGCTATTTAGCCTAAGCACTTCATCGAAAAACTATTTTCAAATGAAGTCCTAATTTGTGTCAAGAAATTTATTTCCAATTACCAATGTGCCAAGCACATAAGGTTTTTAGAAATATTATTATGCTCCCACTTACTTTCTTGAATTACAAGCATCTTCGTTACCCATTGATGAAGTCAAAACCCCTTTGACCATTTCATCAAAACACGAAGATTCCAACTCCATTTTGCTCTCTTCTGTCCATTGCTGGAACTCTGAAGTTTGCATACCTACTAGCATCCTCTGGATCGACAAATTACTTTGGCCTGTATCATATACAAGTCCTAGCTTTCATTTCCATCAGATGGAAATCCTTTTAGCATCAATGTTTCATATCTCATGATTGAAATATGTATTAATTGCTAGTTCAACCCGAACCGACTTTAAGCATCGCTACGATGAAAACAACCTCATCGTAGTCAACTCTTGAACTTGTTATTTCAACAAGTCGAGCTTTATGGATAAAACATTTTATCCGTATCAGTTTTAAGTTCCATAAATATTCGTTAGACTCTAAGTCTTCCGAAAGGTGTATCAAGGTTTTAATCTTGAATCACTTATATGGAAACTAACTCGGGTTGTATTGGCATTTAGCAAATTCCGGAGTCAGGGCCCATCAACGCTTCCTTGTGTATCTTAGGTATAATGTTGTCTAACAACAATATCTCATTTGCGCACCTGAGAGGTTTGCACGAGCCTTGCCTACGTGGTTCAGCTGCAAGTTCGACTGAAGTTCATACATTTTATTGTAGAGACTTCCGTATCAGTCGCAGTAGGAAACTCTGGAATTACTTCCAAGGTCTCTTTCCTTTGATCTGATGATGTAGATACTGTTTATCTCGTCGAGTTGCACTATTCTCCCACTCACCTTTTTGAAAGAACCATTCTCTTTAAAAGAACACCGTTTCGCGGCAAAACTATTTGCCTTGGTATAGTGAGGGAGGAATACCCAACATTTTGGTACAACCTACAAAGTAGCACTTGTTTGATTTAGAATAGGTTTGTAACCTTTTACACAAGCCCCATATTCCAAATGTTAAGAAAAGATATAACATGGTTGGGCGTACCATACCATGGCTTCATTTCAACAGACCCGATGTAGCTCTTTTCAGTGTAAAAGCCGCAGTCTCTAAAGCATCACTTTAAAAGGGATAATGGCAAATTTATTTATGTCATCTTTGACCTTACCATGTCATAAATGGTTTGATTACATCTCCACGGACTTTCCACTTGCAGTGGTGTTCCGGGAGGTGCAAGTTTATGAAACCCCTTTCACAACTCATCAGACATTCGCTAAACATGTAACTCAAATATTCCTTTGTGCAATCAAATTGCAGAAACATAATTTTCTTGTTACAATAACTTCTACTTCATTTTTGAGAACCTTTCGAATGATTTCAAAAGTTCCAGACTTACGTCTCATCAAGTAAATATCCATATATCTACTTGAGTCATTTCTGAAGATAAATAAATCCACCACTAACAACACTTATCGGACTACACACATCAAATGTATGATCACTAATAAGTTTCTTGTTCGTTCCTTATGGCCTGTGAACGGTATTTTAGTCACTTCACTTTTCGGAGGAAAGTTGCAAGTGTCAGATGATTCAAAATCAAAAAGACTTCAAAATCCATCATAATGGAATTTTCCATGCGGGTTTCTCCAATGTGACCAAATGTAGTGCCACACTTGTGTGGTATTCTTTTAGTCTTGCGACATTTAGCGTCAGTGTTATGGATGTATCATATTACCCTCAATATTCATAACATACGTCCCATCGATGATGGAAGTATGGCCCTTATGTTATTCATAATACTTAACAACAATTGTTGTTTTTATGAACAACTCTTTTGCAACAAACATTGTGCAATGGGCTAGAGTGTATTAAACTCTAAAATGAATTATGAAAGTCAACCCAGAGGTATTGTATTATTATCAATATTCATAACATACATCTCATTCATAATGAAAGTATGGCCCTTGTGTTATTCATAACATTGAACATAAAAAGTTCTCTTATGAACAACCTTCTTGCAAGATACCTTATGCAATGGGATAGAGTTTGTAAAACTCTAAATGAATTATGAAAATAAATACAGACGGCAATACACCGATGGAAGGTATAGTAACATTAACTATGTTCCCTGTGTATACCTTAACCTCA
This sequence comes from Triticum aestivum, assembly GCF_018294505.1. Taxonomy (NCBI): domain Eukaryota; kingdom Viridiplantae; phylum Streptophyta; class Magnoliopsida; order Poales; family Poaceae; genus Triticum; species Triticum aestivum. Next base: position 11,914,806 of record NC_057808.1, on the reverse strand, counting down.
TTTCTAGCTAGTCTTTCAGGCCATAGTAGTTCTTACATCGAGTTGCAACAGAATGCAATCGAGCGGGCATTTTTGTGATGAACTCACAATACCCAAGAATTAGTGATTAACATGTTTAACCATAATTCGCAAGAACTATATCTTTGACCAGCCTTCTATACATCAAAAACTTGTATGACATTCATACATGAGCTGGATATTCCAGTCTTCTTTCCTTTTGCCTTTATACTTCTAGCAGTTTAACTTTTAGTATTTCTCCTACTCTCAGAAGAAGCACCCAACTTAAGAGTGGCATTAGCCCCGGACTTCCTAGGCGTGTAAGTCATACTAACACCCTTTGGACACTTCCTTTCTCTTTAAGTTGTTGTTTTATTCACCTTTCATTATATGACAGGCGTTCTTCTGGATCCCTTTCCCAACAGTCAAATGCATAGCAAACACTTTTACTAATACTTGCAAACAAACATTGCTTTGTTTGTATCTGAAAATAATTTTCAGTTCCATGAATATCATATAACTATCCCAACTTTCGAAGTTTGGGTTTCATGGAAGAAAACATATTCCACTTGACCGTAACAGAATTCTAGCTTTTGGATCGAAGGACGAGAGTCACATGATCCATAGCATCAGCGGGAGGATACAGAAAGCATGCGATAGGACAAAGTCCTTCTCGGCACTTTTGAGGAAAATTCTCATATTACGTTACCAATCATAAAGTTTTAACCAGATATTTAATAGCTATTCAATTTTAATAGGGATGGTGGAAATGCGAGCCATTATTCTACAACTATTATGCAAGAAACACTTAGACAGTGTTCATAATTAATTGCACTGAGAATTAAACATGTTAATTCAACAGTGCGCTCCCACTCAAATCAATATCTCTCATAATTGATTTAGAGTGATTCAAGATCCATATTTCTATTCGATGCCATTGACGGGTTCATCATTGATGACACGAATTTCAATCGGTAGGCAACTTGCCGATCACATCTCTATGTGATTCTTGTTCATCTTTCGATGGGCGTGTTCCGAGCTCAGGACTCTCCTGCCTGAACGCCAAAGACAACCAAGTGATCTTGCTGCAAGGTCTGACCTCACCCGCCTCATTCCTCTCGATTCGTTCGTGCTCATGTGTACATGGCGCACCCCGAAAATATACGAATTTCAGACGGTGCTACACTTGGGTGAACACTAACTGCTTTGATATTTTAAGTGAGAGATCACCCTAATAAAAAGCGACTACCGCGCAATCAAGAAGGGTGCATCATAAGGGATAAACATCTCAGGCAATTCATAATAGCATGATATGGTATAGCCCTTTCTGACGGAGAAGTATTTCATTTCTTCGTCTTCGGCATTCGCGTCGGTGTTCACCTTCGCGAAGATTGCCACCACCTTGTCGATGCACCAGATAATATTGCTATCTCTATAGCTAACAAAATAATGCATTAAAACAAGGTTGACACGCAGGTCATTAAAGTGCAATCATATGGCTCCAGCCATCATGCCGAATCATGACACGCAGGTCATGTTAATCAAATTACATCATATAGTCATCTCATACATAATCGAATTAGTATGAGCACTGCTATACCACATCACATGGACATCCTACAAAACCAAGTTAGACGCCTCTAATCGGTTTATGCAAAATTTATTTTACGTGGCTTCTAAGGTTTTGACTTAAGCCGCAGCTACCAACATTTTATCATCAAGTATGATTATTCAGGTTGCTATATTAACATCTCGAGGTGTATGAAACACGGGATAATTAAATCTCGAGCCCCATACTAAACTTCGTCATACGCATGACCCCGTGCAGATCATATCTGCAATGCCCTTTTATCTGCGAATTTCATCTTTCTTTTGACTACGGTAGAACCCAAAGAACTGATAGCACTTCCATGATCAATCAGGATCACGGATTGCCAGAACTTTGTCAAATTCCACCATGCTGTCTCGAGATTGAGCAAACGCAAATTCTAGGCAAGCAACAAGAACCTCGGGTACCAGATTTCATCTGTCACCCGCATAAATAATTTTTAGCAATAGATCTCATCTACTACCTAATTATATTATGCAATACCCATACATCTCCATGTATTCTAGATCGAAACCTACATCTACGCATAGCATGGCTCTTGATGCCACTGTAGGGGAACGCAACAGAAAACAAAAAATTCCGACCTACGCACCAGGCCAGGACCACTATGGAGACTGCATACAAGGTTTGATCTTTTCCGTTACCGACTCGTAGCCACTACAGGAATCAGCTATTTTGCCGTCTGCCACGGCGGACGGCAAAGGCATGAACGGCGGACGGCAAAGACCTTTGCCGTTAGCCGCGGACGGCAAAAGGCTCCGGCAAAGTAGGCTACGGTAAAGAGCTACTTTGCCGTCTGCTTCCTGGCGGCTGACGGCAAAGGCCCTTTGCCGTCTGCCGCGGACGGCAAAGAGAGTGGACGGCAATAATTGCGCTGTCAGTCCGTTAAGTGCGTAACGGCAGGCCTTTGCCGTCCGCGGAAGACGGCAAACTTTCCAGTGTCTTTGCCGTCCGCCGTATGATGTCATCTACACGTCACTACATGCTAGGCCTTTGCCGTCCGCCGCTGACGGCAAAATTGTTTACTCTTTGCCGTCTGCCACTGTAGGCAAACTGACCAAATGGGTCAGCTCCCAGGAAGCACAGCTGGATGCCACGTGGCTTCTTTGCCGTCCGCGGCAGACAGCAAAGAGCCCGTTGCCGTCGGTGGCAGACGGCAAAGAGCCTGCATATTGGCTCTTTTTTTGTTTTTTTATTAAATCCAACAATTTTCACAGCAAATATATATGACATATATAGATATATTTCACAGGCATTCATATCACATATATCCAGCACATAAGTTCCATACATTCATACATAAGCAAGTTCAATCCATTAATACATAAGCAAGTTCCATCCATACATATTACATAAGCAAGTTCCATCCATCAATTCATACATAAACAAGTTCCATCCATACATAAACAAGCACTCCATAGGTAAGGTGACTAGAATAAGAAGACTAGAACAAGAAGAGTAGAACAAGCACTCCATCCAGCACATAATGAAATCTACAAAATGGCAAAATAAGAAAGTTAGAAATAGGTGACTAGAATAAGAAGACTAGAACAAGAAGAGTAGAACAAGAAGAAGACTAGAACAAGAAGAAGACTAGAACAAGAAGAGTATGCCATTTATGAGCTAACTTACGTGAAATGGATCATGTATGAGCTAACTAAGTTGAAATGGGTCGTTTATGAGCTAGCTAAGGTGAAATGGATCATTTATGAGCTAACTTAGTTGAAATTGGTCGTTTATGAGGTAACTAAGGTCAAATGGATCATTTTTGAGGTAACTAAGGTGAAATGGATCGTTTTTTAGCTAACTTAGGTGAAATGGATCATTTATGAGCTAACTTAGTTGAAATGGATCGTTTTTGAGCTAACTTAGGTGAAATGGATCATTTATGAGCTAATTTACTTGAAATGGATCTTTTTGAGCTAACTTAGGTGAAATGGATCATTTAAGAGCTAATTTAGGTGAAATGGATTGTTTTTGAGCTAACTTGGTGAAATGGATCGTTCATGAGCTAAATTAGTTGAAATGGATCGTTTATGAGATAACCTAGGTAAGATGGGTCATTTTGGAGTTAACCTAGGTGAAATGGGTCATTTTAAAGCTCATGTAGGTAAAATGGATCATTTAGGAGCTAATCTAGGTAAAATGGGTCATTTTTGAGCTAACTTGGATGAACTGGATCATTTATAAGCTCACCAAGGTAAAATGGGTCATTTTAGAGCTAACTTAGGTAAAATGGATCATTTATGAGCTAACTAAGCTAATTATGCAATTTTTGACATAAGTAAGCTAAGTACAGATCGTTTTAGAGCTAACTTAGGTAAAATGGATGGTTTTGGAGGTCAGTAAGCTTAATAAGTCATTTTGGAGGAGAAGAAGCTAAGTCTAGGTCATTATGGTAAGCATTGGAGGAAATAAAGCTAAGTCTAGGTCTTTATGCATGTGTTAAGCAAAACACTAGATAAACTTACCATGATCCAGGAGGTGTAGGAGCGGGCTGGCTCGTGTCGGTAGCTGGAGAAGGATCGTGCGATGCTTGTCTGGAGTTACGCTGCACCAAAGATCATTTCCAATATCTTGTTAGCATGATGACACTCAAATGTTAAGACTAGCAAGTAATGTCCATTCAAATTAAACTCACTGTGGTCCCAGGAGCAATCACTGGCATCGGCGGAGCGGTCTGACCGGTCTTCTCGCACACAGACTGCACATTTGGTTTTGGCGACTCAGTCATACTAGTTAGTAATGAGACAAACACTACATGAATGTTTTGGCTAATCTGCAGAAGAAACTTACCACAAGGAGCTCGTACATGGCCCTTGCCTGCATGTCATTCCGTGCCCTCTCCTCCTCCATCATCTTTGTCGTCCTCTCCTCCAACTCCCGCTGCCTCTCCGCCGCCTCCGCCAGAAGTTTCTCCGTTCTATCTCTCTCACTCTGTATAGCAGCCTGCAACACCACTCACATGACCATTTGTAATCATTGATGGAAGCGCACACAATGTAATGGAGAAAGATAGCTGAGTACGTATCACTAACCTTGATGGCGAGTTGCACTGGCCGTTCACGAGGCCTTATCTCAGGAGCGGAGCTCGACTGGCGCGCCTTGATCTCCGGGAGAGTGCTAGGACAACGGATAAGTCCATCTCCAATGGCTATGGAGCCATGGGACCTCCCGCCACCAGATATCATCACCAGCTCTGGATCAATGGGACCCTGGCTCGGGTTAAAGTCCTCCCCTTTCCTCGCCTTCGCCTCATCTCTATATCTCACGAGCTTGTTGTGGGAGGAGATGTTGGCGAAGTTGTCTGCATCATCGAGGTCAGACTGAGAGAAAGCCTTGACTTTCTTGAAAGAGGCAGTGTGGGCCATGGCATACAGGTCGTACACCTCTGGCACCTTATCCACCTTATTGTGGCGTGCCTGAAAGAGAGAAACAATGTAAATTAGTAATTAAAGGGCTCAAGCTAGCATGATGAATGAATTGCATGAATCATGAAGCAAACCACATACCCAGTTCCGCCCGAACTGATATAAGTTGGAGCTGCCTTGATGGTGTGGCACACCTTCCATTTGGGCACATTTGTCCTTGGCCTCGTTGTAGAGGGCTAGCCATTCTTTTGAGCACCACTCATTGACCAACACCTCCCAACAATCCATCCGATCCGCACACCATCTCGGAGGCGCCTAAGTTAGCAAATAGAAACTTGAGCGCTACGGCTAAGAATTACTAAATGAAGGAACTTAAGTAGAAGGCCTTAAGAATTACCTTCATGTACTGCTCCTTACTCAGGAACTTATCGCGGCACGCCGGCTTGGTCTTCTTGATACCACGCAAGGCGTAGTAGTCTCGAACAGCCTGCACCCGAGCCTCATGCCGTAAGTTCTGTACTAGGCGCTTGCAGACGTTCTCGATAACATGTGCCGCGTCCTCCTCGTATCCCTCCTCACACCTGTAGAATGTTTGCAATCAAATGAGACAATATTGATTAGTACAATTAATAACTAGCTAGTTGAAGATTTTTAAATGTGTAAAGGAGAAATTACCCAGAACTTTCTGATCACCATGTCTGCCCTCGTGTCGCACAAGACACCGTCGATAATCTCATCTGGCGGGGCTGGGGCAGCCAAGTAGTGCTCCCAGCTCAATCCAAGCTCTGGAAGCCGACCCTCACCAGGCAATGTGACAAACCCCGGGAAGTTTTGCCGGCAAAGAACTCCAAGGACGGAGTTGGGCCGGCGGACACTATGATGGTGGTCCCAACCCCTGCAGCATGACAAGGCCAACGCATTAGTTATTTGAAGAAACGTGAATGCAGAAGGTACAAAAATATTAAATGCACTTACGTACCTCTCCCCATCAGGGAAAATCAACCACCTCTGCTCGCGGGTCGCCGGCATGGACGGGAGCCGTGTAGCACCACGCTGGTAGACGGTGCCCCCCTCCTCCTCAATATCAGTCGGCTCCCCGCCATCATCAGCATGGCCACTCGGCTCCTCGGGCTGATCCGGCCAGGTACCCCATCCGGACGTGTGCTCCTCCGGGGTCTCGTGGGCCGAACTCTCGTGGGCCGAAGGCAGTCGACCCGAGGCTCATGGGCCCAAGACCCGTGGACCGGAGGCTCGTGGACCGGAGTCCGTGTAGCCTCCGCCTCGGACGAGTCCACCCTAGCAGTCACGTGCTCGGGTGAAACAGCTGGGGGTGGCGGCGAGGAAGGCGCCGTAGCAGTCACCCTACCTCCTCTCCCGCGACCACGTGCCCCACCTCCTCTCTTCCTACCTCGTCCCCTGCTGGGCACCATGGTCGATGAAGAAGGGCCCGGCGGTGTCGCCATACTGTCCAGCAACGCTCGGCGGAGAGGTGCGTCTGGAATGGAAGACCTCAGACCACGCGCCGACGAAGAAGGGGCCTTGGCGCGCTCCCGACCAGCGCCCACCATCTTTCAATACCTGCCATGAAAAACAGTAAACGAAATTTGTACAACATAAAAAAAAGACCGACATGAATAATAATATGTGTATCACTTAAGTGTATCATCATCAAGTACAACATAAAAAAAATTTAATACCTGACACTACTAATAATCTCGATCAGTATCATCAATAAATGCATAATCATCATCATCACTATAATCAATGACGGGCTCATAGGGTTCAGTGGCATCAACATGTGGAAGCCCACCTTGACGTAATCGGTTAAGCAATGACAGGTCATCCACAGCAGTAACCTCTTCTTGTTCCGGCTCTTCTTGTTCCTCCTCTGGGGTGATGTCGGATTCACTGTCGCTGTCTACTTCAATGTTTTGGGGTGAAGTATAGCGGTTCTTGAAACGCTTTTTGGAAAGACGTGTCTCTTGGAAGAATTCTCCTTCATATATGTCTGGGTTAATGTGAGGTTCATAATCCTCTTCCTTTGGGGGAGATAGTCTAGCACATGGCGGCACTTCATAAACGACATCCCAACCTTTCAGATTTGGATTAGTTTGGCAGGCCCACGGTAGATAGAATACTTGGGTCGCCTGTTGAGCCGTAATATAGACATCAGGAACATCTAAATGGGTGCTTTGGTTGATTTCAACTAGCCCTATATGTTCATGAGTCCTTCTAGTCTCCTTCGGCTGAAACCAATAACATTTGAAGACTACGACATTCGGTGGGTTTTCACCATAGAATAGAAGTTCATAAATTGCTTCAACTCTCCCATAATACTCGATACCTCCTTCACCGATAGAAGATACACAACAATTTGTAGACTTTCGGTCGGCCATAGATAGCTCTTTGCCATAGGTACGAAAGCGATACCCGTTGATGTCGTATTTGTCAAATGAACGAACCTTATAGTCAAAACCATTAGCGACTTGTCTCAATTCGGCGTCCATAGACTCTGAATTAGCCTACAAGTTTAATATGAAAGGATTGTTGCATTATGCACAAATTAGCGAATGAAATGAAATTGTCTAATAGAAGAAATTACCGTTTGTTTGAACCAAGAGATGAAACCGGGATAGCCGCCTCCTTGCTTTGCGAGAAGCTCATACTCTTCGACAGAATCCTTTTGGATCACCGCTCCATACGAGAATAAGGCGACGTATCGACTGTATGAAATATCCAGGAATAAGAGCAGTTCAAAGGAAATAGAAGTTGCGAAACTATGTACCGAGAACTTACTCGATGTACGGCCGCACTTCTATCAGGTTGTTGAAGATATACAACGAAATGGTCCGCCATTGTTCGTTATCCAAAGATACTGGATTTGAAACACTGGCTGGTGCGAGATTCCCTTTGAATAGGCTAAGGTTGGATCCACCCTTTTTAGGGTCGTCAGCACTGTACCAAGGCTTCAGATTATGCAAATGACGATTTTTGGCTTCGTAGTGTGCTGTCACGAAGTTTGCCATCTCCTCAGTGATGAATGCCTCAGCCATCGATGCTTCAATTCTACGTTTATTTTTACATTTTTGTCGAAGCGTCTTCTGCATCCTCTCAGTTGGGTAGCACCAACGATTTTGCACGGGCCCCCCCAATCTTGCCTCGGTTGGGAGATGCAAAATCAAATGTTGCATTGGATTAAAGAAGCCCGGTGGAAAGATCTTCCCTAACTTGTAGATCAACTCCGGCGCCAACTCTTCCATTTCTTCTAGCTCGCCAGGCGATAGTTCTTTCGCACAAAGAACACGGAAGAAATAGCTGAGTTCTGCTAGTACTAGCCATTCATCCTCAGGGATGAAGCCACGCAACATCACCGGCATTACCCGCTCAATCCATATGTGCCAATCATGACTCTTGAGACCAAATATCTTCAATTTATCAAGACTGGCTCCCCTCTTTAGATTCGCTGCATACCCATCGGGGAACATCAACTGCATTTTCACCCACAAGATAATTTCCCTCATAGCTGGCCTTCCAAGATTGAACCATGCCTTTGGCTTCGTCCAGTTCTGCTTTCCTTTCGGTTCTTTCATGTTTTGTAATGGCCTATCACATAGCGCCTCCAGATCGACTCTAGCCTTAGTATTATCCTTTGACTTCCCATCTATGCCGAACAATGTACCAAAAAGTGCCTCGGCGATATTCTTCTCAGTGTGCATCACGTCGATGTTGTGTGGGCAAAGGAGGTCTTTGAAGTAAGGCAGATCCATAAGCATGTTTTGTGAGTCCAGGCGTGCTTAGAATTATACCCCTTGAAGTACCCTGGACGCTCTGGATCTGGCTCAAGAGCGTTTAACTGATCCAGGGTCTGTTGGCCTGTCAATGCAGGTGGTGCAGAGTTTTTGACAACTCTACCTCTGATGAAGTTCTTCTTGTCTTTCCTGAACTTATGGCAAGGATTCAGGAACTGTCTATGCATGTCGAAGCAAGAAAACTTGCGACCGGCCTGAAGCCAACGAAACTCAAGAGCTCCCTTGCATGTGGGGCACGGGAACCTTCCATGCACACACCAGCCAACGAATAGCGCATACGCCGGCAAGTCATGCGTCGAGTACATGTACCAGACACGCATTATGAAGTTCCGTTTGCTATAGGCGTCGTATGTCTTGAACCCATTATCCCAGGCTTCTTGCAATTCGTCCTTAAGCGGCTGCATGTACACATTCATATTTTTCACCGGATAGTTGGGCCCTGGAATTATCAACGTCAGGAAAATGTTCTTTCTTTGCATAATCTCTCCGGGGGGGGGGGGAGATTGAGTGGAAAGACAAATACGGGCCAACAACTGTATTGGGCTGCCGTCATACCAAACACACTGAACCCATCTGTGCTGATGCCGACTCGAGGATGCCTCGGATCTGCCACTTTGTCACCATGTAATTCATCAAACTTTTTCCACGCAACACCATCCGATGTGTGTACAATCATCAGATTCCCATTTGCATCTAGTTCGGTTCTTTTGCCCGTTTTGTGCCATGTCATCTGTCTGGCCGTCTCTTCGACCATGAAAAGACGTTGAAGTCTTGGTACGATTGGCATATACCGAAGAACACTAACGGGGATTTTGGTCTGTGTCTTCTCACCCATACCGTTGTCTACCACAACATACCTGGAAGACTTGCAAATGGGACAATAGTTCAAGTCCGCATAGTCAAGCCTAAACAAGACACATCCTTTCTCACAGGCATGTATCTTATCATAGGGCATCTTCACTGCACGGAGGATTTTGTCCGACTGGTACAGGTTTGCAGGCATTACATGGCCTTTGGGTAGAAAGCGTCCAAATACTGTCATCATTGCATCGTAGCATTCTCTGCCCAAGTTGAACTGAGCCTTCAGAGCCATTACTTGTGAGATGGCATCCAACTGACAAAGCTCAGTGTGCTCATGGAGCGGACGTTTTGAAGACTCCAACATTTCATTGAAGGCCTTGCAGATTCCTCCATCTCCTTGTCCGAATCCCGAGCATCATCGAAGTCTTGCACCATGTTTTCCATCCCGGTACCATGCTCGTCGGTGCGACGACGATCCACCTCAGCTCGGTCACATTGGGCAGACTCACCATGAAATGTCCACACCGTATAATCGGGCGTAAAACCACTCTTCTGCAGGTGTTTGCCCATTTCAGCCTCTGTCCTCTTTTCCCAATTGCCGCACCATAAACAGGGGCACCAGGTTTTCCTCTGGCCATTTGCAAATGCGGCTCGCACAAACCCCTTGGTTTTTGTGAACCATTCAGTGCTCCGTTTGTTCTGACCAGTGTGACCGGTGTACATCCACGCACGATCACTCATCTTGACTTTTAGAGCTACTAGACACACAAAAAATATATATATATATAATTCACCATGTATATATTCATCAGTTGATCTACTTTGTCAATTTTATTACGTCCATGCAACCTACACTCTAATAGGTAATGATAGGTCCTAATCCCACCCGAGCTTTAGATTGGGTTCATTTTCCCATGCTATGCTCCGGATCCTACGCAAAATTTCAGCAGCACCTCCCCGCTGTTCTCCTGATACACGTCTCTGCAATAAACAGAGAGGATGTGTACCCGGAGAACAACAGGGGAGGCACTGACGAAATTTATGCGTCGGATCCGGAGCAAAGCATATGGGAAAACGAACCCAATCTAAACATACTCGGGCTGTCCATGGATAGCGTTGGACAATTCTAAAGAATCAAGGTTATAAATATGCAAATGCATGCATATTTATAACTATGACACTTTCGAACGGGAGACACATATTGGTTACGCATACTGATGATTCAAGACCCATATATAGCTAGCTATCAAGTTTCATCGGAATAGATCAAATAATTAATGGGGGAGGAGGACATGTCATTTGTGCTCACCCACGAATGAAGGGGCAGAGCTCGTCAAACGCACGGCGAGGTCGTCGAACACCAAACCTCGCAGCGATGAAACAACTGCACATTTAAAACTACCCGATCAACACAATTATATATGATGTTTTTCATAACAAAATCGAAAAGTATATGACCTAACTAATAATTCACAAATATATGACCTCGTCGGCCTCTGGAAGGCCAAAAAACACCTTTTCGGGAGGTGTCGGGGGTCGGGGTGTCGTGTCGGTGTCGGGGTGCCGTGTCGGGGTCGGGGTCGGGG
>NC_057808.1:11899682-11902628 GCF_018294505.1 Triticum aestivum | reverse complement strand
GGGGCCGGGGCATGGCGGCGCCGAGATGGTAGGGCGGCGGGGGAGACGGGGCGGGGGGCTGGTGGGGCGCCGGGTGGTGGGGCGACCGGGCGGCGGCGAGTGGTGGGGGCGGCGGCGCGCGTGTGAAGAGCAGGGAGAGAAACAGGGCGGGGTGGGACGGCGCCGTTAGATATGTAGAATCTTTGCCGTCCGCTTTTTTGCTCTTTGCCGTCTGCTAGCAGACGGCAAAGATGGGGGCCGTTAAGTTTTTTTTAAGCAGCTCGTCAGTGGGGCCCCCTCCCTCTTTGCCGTCAGCTAGCCGACGGCAAAGAATCTTTGCCGTCAGCTAGCGGACGGCAAAGAACTGGCTGATGGCAAAGAAAGTCTTTTCCATCAGCTAGTTCTTTGCCGTCAGCTTTTGGGTAGCTGATGGCAAAGAGCTTCTTTGCCGTCTGCTAGCAGACGGCAAAGAGCTGGCAGATGGCAAAGTAGCTGATTCCAGTAGTGAGCGCAGCGGGAAGTAGAGTCGATGACGATCGACGGTGCAGATCCCCGCAGCTAGGATTTACAACCTCCCAACCGCGAGGATGTATACCCTCATCTGCTCCTCAGACAGCCCTCCGGGAGGCGGTCGAACAGTCGCCCGGACGGTGTCGCGGACAGCCCTTCGGGAGGACCTTCGAAACTCGAACAGTCACTCGGACAGCCCTTTGGGAGGACCTTCGAAACCCGGACGGTCACACGGACAGCCCTTCGGGAGGCACTCACGAACTAAGACCAAAACTACGATCTCTCTACAGAGTTGCACACATACGGTGTCATCTATCCGGCAGGGCTTCGCCGTCCAGAACTAGTTCTCACCGGAACCCAGACAGTCTTTCGGCTCTACGAAACTATTTCGCTGGGAGGGAGAGAGAAGTCAGATCATGCATGGCACTTGTATGTGAGAAGGGATGATCCTTTAGGCAGCCCCCTCCACCCCTATTTATAGGCCAAGCCCAAGGGTGGCTTCTCCAAGAAGCCAAGGGGGGAAATACCAAAAAGGCCCTCAAGGTGGCTTCTCCAAGAAGCCAAGCAAAAAGCACTTTCACTATTCATGACGACATTTTTCAGCGTCCGTTCGAACTGAAAATATTTATGTGGGCTCAGAACATTTCCAGTACCCACTGAAATAACTTTCAATGCATTCCGAAACAATTTCGGTTTAGTGATTTTCATCTGCGAAAAGCAAACAAGAATGCGTTTTCACTATTCACGAAGACAATTTTTCACGTCCACTAAATCCGAAAATATTTCTGTGGGTCTTAGAATAATTCCAGTACCCACTAAAATGATTTTGGATTCGTTCTGAAACAATTTCAGATTAGTGAATTTCATCTGCGAAAAACAGCCAAAGCGGTACCGGTAGCTCCGAAACATTTTCGGTTTTTATTTCTGAAAATTCCAAAAAGTTTCCAGAATGATTCTGGCACCCTCGAAGAATTATCAGGCATGTGCCAAAACCATTTTGACTTAATGGCATACCCCGAAACAACTTTTTTGGTTTCATCGAAACTCATCCGGTGACCTCTCTCTGCGGTACGATTCCGCTGTCCGAAACTTTTCGGTGTCCGAAACTTTTTTGGTGATTTTCTCTCAGACTCCTTGTCTAGTATTCAGCAGATAGATGACCCTTAAGCGTGTGACCCTATAGGTTCGGTGAAGTATAGACATGACCTGGAACCCCTTCCGATCAATGATCAACATCGGAGCCGTGGACACCCATATTGACCCCTATACCCACACGAATGAATATTTGAGTGAACCTCCAGTTGAGGTGAGCTATTCCTGTTGCTTCACGATATATCACAAACACCTGAGGTGAGATTTATTGCATCCCCATGGGCCAACACTTTGTCCACTATGCAAGTTACCTCATTACCGGTTTTGTTCTCTTTTCTCGTTTCGTGTTCCGGCATCCCCGTGATCAAATCACAAAGTGTCTGGCCAGATGATGATGGACACCGTAACATCGAGTGGGCCCGAGTATATCTCTCCATCGTCGGAGGAGCAAATCCCAATCTCGAGCTATCAAGTTACTTAACATACTTTCCCATGAACCCGTAAGCCGCCGTAATAGCCATCCAGTTACGGATGACGTTTAACAAACCCCAAAGTTCATGAAGCAAGCATGAAGAAACTCGATACTCTCATGGTCTAAGGAATTATCCAAACATTAACTATCTCTGTGTTATAAACCATTAACTTGTGACGAATGAATCTCTTAGCATAACATCAATCTGGGTCGATTCAATACAAATGTTCTCTTAACATTGTGCCCTCAAAATTGCTGGCATAGACATGCCCATGATCAGGAGAACAGAACCATCATGTAACACTTAAGCTAGTCTTAGAGGCCAGACTAGGAATACTTCTTACCATTTATTATTCCACACGTGCATATGAGTCTTCCTCCGAGCCTCGTGGATATTGCAGACTCGAGAATCATTACAGTTATAGCATGGAACATAAACATAATTATGAACTCGGAGATAAATAATATCATTTATTATTGCCTCTAGGGCATATCTCCTACAATGCATATGCGTGCTCCGGAAGAAAAATGATGAACAAGGCAGGAACTTGGCAAACCAAGCATGCCACTGGAAAGATGAGATGATTTCGGTGGCAAATTTGACAATTTTGACATGGAAATGAAATAAATTCACAGAATGAACTGGGTGCGAAACTATTTCACACCCCTGACCCTTCTGTGTAGCGCCCGCCACGCCGGCGCCACACCCTATGGTGCAGCGCCTAGCTCCGGGGTGTTGCACCTCTGTCCACCGTGGCAGCCCATGGGCCCGCACCCAGCAGTGCAACGCCTCCGAGCTAGGCGCCGCACCAGGCGCTGCACTGTGACTTATCCAGCCACTTGGCTAGGCCCCCCTCCCCCACCCCCCACCACACACTCTCTCACTCTGTCCC
>NC_057808.1:11893510-11899644 GCF_018294505.1 Triticum aestivum | reverse complement strand
TCACTCTCTCCCCGAGCTTTGCCCCCTCTCCCACTCCCCCCCCCTCTCAAATCTTCTTCCAAATCTTGCAAATTTGAAGAATTTGTCCGTGGATTTCGAAGTCAAACCCTCCCTCAAGGTAATAATCTCCGATCCCCTTGTTTTGATCGAAGTAAAGTTCTCCCATTGCTCATTTGTTGGTAGTTTGGGGAAACCCTAGTTTTGTTTGGATCTAGAGATTTGCATGGAGATGTGAGATGTTTTTTTGCCAATTTCTATGATTAGGCTTTGTTAGTATGCTAGGGTTATTCTTATGGGTGTTCTTATGTTGGTGCTAGGGTTAGGTTTAGGGCTAGGGTTATGGTTAGGGTTATGGTTATGGTTAGGGTTAGGGTTATGGTTAGGGTTAGGGTTGTTGTTTCATATATATATTAGGGTTTGTATTCGGTGTTAATCCATGGATTAGTAGTCATGGAAGCAATGTTACCTTGTGTTCATTGCTTATAGGGATGGGAAGAACATGTGTGTTTGTTCATCATGGGGACAAAGACGCCTTTTTGAAAGGCAATAAAGAACCGGACCCGGATGAGTTTGACATGGTGTTTGATAGTAGTCCTAGCTATGCGGAGCTCTTGCAACAAGTTAGGAAAGATTTGAATTGGATGGACCCTAGTGATATCATTGAGTTGGAGGGAAGGCATAATGTTGGTTTTGGAATGCACATCCGTTGGAAGACAATGCGTGTAAACTCGGAGTAACGTTGGGTTGCATACAAGGAGACGGTGGCCGAATCACTAGACAAGGCTCTTGAGTTATTTGCAATGAAGAAGGTTGATTCAAGTTTGCATTTGGACTTGAACCGGAACCCCTCCCCTTTGGTTGCTAGTAGCCCCCCATTCTTGAAGCGAGATGAAATTGTTGAACCTCTTTTGACCCAAGAAGTGAGGCCAACATTGAGCCCTTATAGAAACAACCAAGATGAATCTTTGCAAGAGGACAATGATGAGTATGCGGACGATGACAATGAAGTTGATCTCCATGACAACAATGTGGGTGATCTCGACAAATATCATTTGCAAGAGACAATGGACCATTCCATCCCTTTTTCCCGTGCATATGCATCGGACTCGGATGACGATGGTCCCGATGAACAAGTTGATGCGGAGGGGTTCACGGTGAAGGAGGCCGAAGCTTTCGAGAAGGTATTTGGTCGGGATCATCGGACTACATTGTTCAAGGATGTTAGTCTCGCGGATGAAGCCGTGGTAGATGGTGGCCAATGTGTACCTCTTGGGGTTAGGCCAAGCTCTCACCGTGATTTGGTAGACGACAAGAACCGGATTGCTAAAGGTTCTAAGTTTGACAGCTTGTTGGATTTGAAGATGTGGCTCGACAACTACTCGCTTACGCATTATCGTCCACACAAGGTGGTGCACTCGGACGTCAATGTGCGCTACACGGTTGCATGTGCATGTGAAGATGAAAAGGAGGTCCAACTTGGACTTACAAGAGGCCGTGGTGGTGGTAGAGGTCGTGGAAAGGAGGTCCAACAAGGAGTGGCAAGACGCCGTGGCGGTTGTCCGTGGATTGTGCGTGCAAGACCATGGAAAGGAGGTCCTACTTGGCATGTAGTGAGTTGTGTGCCAACTCACATGTGCCAAGGCAAAAGGGTGGATGGCAAGATTGTGTCCGAAGACCACAAACAACTCACGTCCGAGTTCATCGCTTACAGGCTCTCCAACTCAATATCCACACTTCCAACAATGAGCGTCCAACATGTCATTGACCTTGTGAAAGCCATCTTTCATTACAAGGTGAAATACGGCAAGGCATGGAAGGCGAAGCAAGCCGCATTTAAGATGTTGTATGGTACATGGGAGGAAGCATACAACCGAATCCCTAGGTTGTTGTTAGCCATGGCCGCGACAAACCCGGGCATGGTTCATGTGGTCGAGCCTCATGGGCACCAAACAACGGTTCATGAAGGAAGGAAAGTCAGAGTATTTGGCCGTGCTTTTTGGGCGTTCGAACAATGTGTGAGGGCTTTCGAACATTGTAGGCCGGTCATCGCAATTGATGGCACGTTCTTGACCGGACAATACAAGGGCACCTTGTTGGTTGCGATAGCAAGTGATGCCAATAACCGGGTGTTGCCATTGGCATTTGCTTTGGTTGAGGTGGAAAACAATGACAACTGGGAGTGGTTTCTGCATCTTTTGAGGACGAAGGTGTTACCCGCTCAAAGGGAAATTTGTGTCATATCGGATCGGAATCAAGGAATTCTTAACGCCGTGGAGATTGACATTCCCGGGCATGCTCCGTTGCACCATCTCTGGTGCATGAGGCACTTTTGTTCGAACTTCTATAGGGCATGTGGCCTTAAGGAGTTGGCCGATGATCTTCAAGATTGTTGTCTCGCTTTCTCCGATAAGCGCTTCGCCACTTTGTACAACAAATTGCTCGCACACAAAAAACTTGATCCCAGGGGTCAAGAGTTTCTCAATAGGCACATTCAATACCGGAACAAGTGGGCACGTGCTTTTGATGAAGATGGCCGGAGATACGGTCAAATGACAAGCAATATGGCCGAATGCTTCAATAGGGTGCTCAAAGGTGCACGTGGATTACCCGTGACGGCAATAGTTCAATACACATTTGACAAGATGAATGCGTACTTTGTAAAGTACTCGATGGAAACCGATGCACAGATAGCGGGTGAGAACCCACGGGAGTACAAGTACAAGTTCCCACCCAAAGTTGATGAATGGTTGCTATTTCAATCACGGAAGGCGGACTCAGAAGAAGCTATATTATATGACAATGAAGAGTGGAAGTACGAAGTGAAAGAGCCAGGAGGAACCACAAATGATGGCCGGCAACATGGAGGTCGGGCTTTCAAGGTGTCGTTAACACAATGTGATTGCACTTGCGGGAGGCCATTGTTGCTTCATCTCCCATGCTCACATTTGTATGCCGCCGGCCGCGTTAGGAATGTGGACATCAATCACCCACGCACCGTGAGGGAGTCGGAGTTCTCAATCATGACGGTCAAGAAAACATGGGCTCCCCGCTTTCACCCATACTTTGACCAATCACAATGGCCGGAGTATCATGGAGTTCAACTATGGCCGGATCCGGAGTTGAAGGTTGTTAAACGGGGTAGACGTAAGACAAAGCGTCTTAGAGGCGACATGGACGGATGGGGCCATGATGGGCGCCGCGAAGCGGGCAATGACCAATTCCAAGAGCCTCGTGAGAGCTCCCGTTGTGGGGAGTGCAAAGGTCATGGCCACAACAAAAGAAAATGTACCAAACCAAGGAAAAGGTCCAAGAAAAATGATGCAAGCACAAGCCAACATGGAGCTACACAAGGGAGCCAACCAAGTCATAGCCAACCTAGTGGTAGCCAACCTAGTGGTAGCCAACAAGTGCCAAGCCAACCAAGTGGTAGCCAACCTAGTGGTAGCCAACAAGTGCTAAGGCAACCAAGTGGTAGCCAACAAGTGCCTAGCCAACGATAGGAAGACTGGTGATCATAGCAATATCCTGCAGCGTCACGGTCATCTCCCCGGTCCGAAGATGGAAAGTGTGTGTCTCCGGCCTCCAATGATCAATAAGCGCGGTGAGTGCTGCAGCATTGTTGGGTGGCGTCGACCGGCGGACCAACTCAATGAAAGGGAGAAGTCCTGCCTCCCTAACATAAGGTGTCTACCGCTCATCATAGCGCATCCCTCCAAGGCTGATCTCGTGAGACTGAAGCTTCAGAGGTGCAAGCTCCTACAAACAAACAAATCATAACATTACATATGGGGCATTTGTGTTTGAAAAAACATACGAAATTCATAACACCGGCCACTTTCAGTATTACCCGCTGCTGCACCGACATAGCGTACGACCGGTGTTGTTTGTCCCAATGATCATCGAGAAGCCAAACCATCCTAACAATTTCAACAAAGCATTCTTGTCAACACGATTATCTTTTCAATTCAAAAAAACTAAAGTAGGCCTACTACATGCAAGATCCAAAGCATATGGTGCTTCCCCCTATTTGGGCCTACTTCATACAAATAACTTCTCCATAGAAATAACATGTCAATCTATGTATCCAAACTATATAAATAACATGTCAACCTATCTATCCAAACCACATTCTAATCTAACAAGGGTTCCCCAAATCTAATATATGCAAGATTCAAACAAAAGTTGCCCAAATCTAATACATGCAAGATTCAAACAAGGGTTCCCCAAATCTTCAAAATATAATATTTTCTATGGATAGAAAGAAGGGGATCGGAGGAGAGTACCTTCTACGATGGATTGGTGAACAAATGCACGGACCAAATCGTCGGATCGGAAGGATTTGGGAGAGGGGATTGAGAGGGGGAGTGCAGATGGCTGCCGCCCTGTTTTTCTGTAACTGCCAATGGGGAGGGTGGGGGAGGAGAGGGCTGGCGCGTTTGCAGATAAGTCACAGTGCAGTGCCTAGCGGCTAGGCGCTGCACATTACACGTGTAGCGCCTAGCGGCTAGGCGCTGCACATTACAGGTGCGGCGCCTAGCTCGAAGGCGTTGCACTGCTGGGTGCGGGCCCATGGGCTGCCACGGTGGACAGAGGTGCAACGCCCCGGAGCTAGGCGCTGCACCGTAGGGTGTGGCGCCGGCGTGGCGGGTGCTACACAAAAGGATTAGGGGTGTGAAATAGTTTCGCACCCAGTTCATCCTGTGAATTTATTTCGTTTCCAGGTCAAAATTATCAAATTTGCCGATTTCGGTCGAAATCGATATGAAGATCACCGGAAACGGATGCACGGTTTGCAAATGGCAAGCAAAACAAGAATGACACGAATCTGAGATTAACAGCATGATAGCACTTAGAATGCAACAAGCAACTATGCTACAACACTCCAACGTAGCAACAAAGCATATGGCAGTAATCTACAGGAGATGCTTGACAAAAGATGAACGCTAAGCTACGGCTACATCACAACATAACAAGTTCAAACAAGCATGGCAAAAGGGCAAAAGATGACAGGTTCACAGACTTAGTAAAATTACTGAACATGGTTGAAACAGCATCAGGTAGCAATGTTCAAAGCAAGGAAGACACATGCTACAAGAAATTAACATGGCAAAGCAAGGCATGGAATGAATCTACTGAATGCATAGAACAAAAGTCCCTTACTGACCATAATCCAAAAAGGACCTAAAGATATGATGGCAACCAAGTAAACATAGCAAGTTCCGTTAACTGGTTTCAGACTTAGCAGAAAACAAGCATACCTACGGCAAGATGGCATGTGTATGAAGCTAACCATGGAAAGAGCAAGTACATAGCATGAATGAAACAACTACAACAACCTTGGCCAAATTGAATATCATGTTAACAATCTGCCAGAAATATTTTATAGCAAAAGTAGAGCAAGATTAAGACATGCTATGGCACTCCATAATTGCAAACAGGGGCATGGGTAGATAGAGCACAACCATATCTACAAAAGATCCTTACTGAACATCACCAAAAGGAGCATGGATCTCTCTGTAGCCACATGGATACATAGCAACAAAATAACAGCAGTCGGACACAGCAAAATTACTCTCTGAAAACAGAAACATCACGAAGCCTAGTTTGCATGCTTGTGCTAGTCACCACACAGATCACAAAAATACATGGCATACACCTCTGTAAAGATGGCATGGCATACATCAAAACACATGTTGAGCTCATGCCCATAAGATGCACACATCAAATGAAATAAAAATAACAAATCACCAAGTTCTGATAAGTAACAGTAGTTAACAGCAATTAGCACTCTTGCACCAGAGATTTTGGCATCAAGATGGACTCAAATGAACATGGCACAAAGGAACAAAATGAAGAGCATCTAGAGATGAACATTTTGTTATATTACAAGCGCGAAACAGAGATATATGCAGAGAGTTATGATGCGATGAACAGAGGCATATGATGTAAAAATATCGGGACTTGGAGAAAAATTTAGGGGAGGAGAAGTCAACCGAGGCTATGGATCTGGATCGGGCGTCGAGCTCGAGGCTGCCGGAGCTCCTCGCCGGAGCTCGAGAGGAGCAGGGCGGTCGCCGGCCGGAGGAGAGCTCGGGGTCGTCGGGGGAGGAGGCCGGCCGGAGGAGGAGCTCGGG
>NC_057808.1:11883499-11893147 GCF_018294505.1 Triticum aestivum | reverse complement strand
GGTTGGCCGGGCGCGGCGGCGGGGATGCGTCCGGCCGGCGGCGGACGTGTCCGGCGGCGCGGAGGCGATTTTGCTAGGGTTTTGCCCGGATTTCGGAGGGGGAGGTGTATTTTTATAGGTAGAAGGAGCTAGGAGACTCCAAATGGAGCATGGTTTTCGCCCACACGATCGTGATCGAACGACCTAGAGCATGGAAGAGACTTATATGGGTTTTTGGGATGTTTGGAGGTTTTTTTTTGCTGAAACACACAAAAGGACTTTGCGGTTGCCCGGTTAACCGTTGGAGTACCAAACGACCTCCAAATGGAACGAAACTTGACAGGTGGTCTACCGGTGGTATACCAAGGCCACTTGGCAAGACTCGGTCCATTCCGAGAACATTCAACACCCGCTCACGAAAAGAAACAAGAGGGGTGCGCCGGTGCATGTGGGAGTGCCGGATTGCAAAACGGACAATGGGGAAAATGCTCGGATGCATGAGACGAACACATATGGAAATGAGATGCGCATGATGACATGATATGAGATGCATGACATGAACAAAAAGCAAAACGAAAGACAAAACTCGACCACGAAGGGAATATCATAACACATAGCCGAAAATGGCAAGAGTTGGAGTTACAAATATGGAAAGTTACATCCGGGGTGTTACAACACTCCACCACTACGAGAGGATCTCGTCCCGAGATCTAGGACGGAAAGAACTCCGGATATTCAGAACGGAGATGGTCCTCGCGTTCCCATGTGGCATCTCGGTCGGAATGGTGCGAACACTTCACTTTCAAGAATTTGATTGACTTGTTGCGAGTCTTGCGTTCAGTTTCTTCAAGAATAGCAATGGGGTCCTCATGATAAGACTGATCTTCTTGGAGGTCAATCTCTTCGAAGTTGATGGTGCGCTGAGGCGTCTTGAAGCACTTGCGAAGCTGTGACACGTGGAACACATCGTGCACGTTCGCGAAGTTGGGAGGATGCTCAAGTTGATAGGCGAGGTCGCCTCTTTTGCCAATGATCTTGAAAGGACCCACGTATCTAGGAGCAAGCTTCCCTTTGATACTGAAGCAACGAGTGCCTTTCATTGGACAGACGCGGAGGTAGACATGGTCTCTGATCTCGAAAGCCAAATCACGGTGCTTACTATCATAGTAACTCTTCTGGCGCGATTGCGCGGCTTTGAGATTTTCACGGATGACTTTACACATTTCTTCAGCCTCTGTGATTAAGTCATTGCCAAGAAGTTGGCGTTCACCAGTCTCTGACCAATTGAGAGGAGTACGACACTTTCTGCCATAGAGAATCTCAAATGGGGCCTTGCCCGAACTTGCTTGGAAGCTGTTGTTGTAGGAGAATTCGGAATATGGAAGACAATCTTCCCATTTCATGCCAAAGGAAATGACACAAGCCCTGAGCATATCTTCAAGAATTTGATTGACTCGCTCGACTTGGCCACTAGTTTGAGGATGGAAAGCTGTGCTGAAGCGAATGTTGGTGCCCACGGCCTTCTGCAAGGAGTACCAGAACTTAGAAGTGAAGATGCTTCCACGATCTGAAGAAATCAATTGTGGAATGCCGTGCAAGGAGACAATCCTGGAGGTGTATAGCTCTGCCAACTGAGCTGCTGTGATGGATTATTTGATTGGAACGAAATGAGCCACTTTAGTGAGCTTGTCGATGACAACGAAGATAGCATCATTTCCACGCTTGGACTTGGGAAATGCAGTCATGAAGTCCATTTCGATATGATGAAACTTCCACTCTGGGATAGCAAGAGGTTGGAGGAGACCAGCTGGTCGTTGGTGTTCTGCTTTCACTCTTCGACAGACATCACATTCATTCACGAATTGAGCGATTTCTCGCGTCATTCGAGTCCACCAATACGACTGCTTGAGGTCATGGTACATCTTCGTACTTCCAGGATGAATGGAGAGGAGAGAATTGTGCGCCTTGTTCATAATGACTTTCCTTAGATCACCTTTAGGAACCACAATCCGGTCCTCGAAGAATAAAGTGTCTCTGTCATCAATGCGATAGCACTTGTATTTGGAAAGACCCTTGTCGATACCACGTTTCACCTTCTTCACCATGGTATCCAGGAGTTGTGCCTCACAAATTTGATCTTCCAAATTAGGAGAGACTAAGAGGTTGTCAAGAAAGCCTTGAGGAACAACTTGGAGATTCAGCTTGCGGAAAGCTTCACAAAGATCCGGTTGGAAAGGCTTGAGAATTAGGCTGTTGCAATAAGCCTTCCTGCTCAAAGCATCTGCAATGACATTGGCTTTGCCTGGAGTATATTCAATACTCGGATTGTACTCTTGAATCATTTCGACCCATCGAGTTTGCCTGAGGTTGAGGTTGGGCTGAGTGAAGATGTACTTGAGACTCTTGTGATCGGTGAACATGTCCACCTGTCTTCCCAACAAGAGATGTCTCCATGTTATTAATGCATGGACAACTGCCGCCAACTCAAGATCGTGAATGGGGTAGTTCTTTTCATTGGGCTTCAACTGACGAGAGGTATAGGCCACAACTTTCTTCTCTTGCATTAACACAACACCGAGACCTTGAAGAGAAGCATCACAGAAAACTTCGAATGGCTTGGATTCGTCAGGAGGAGTTAAGACAGGAGCTGTGACGAGTTTCTCTTTGAGAGTGTTGAAAGCAGCGTCACACTCAGGCGTCCAGACATACTTCACATGCTTCTGGAGAAATTCTCAACGAATCTTCGGCAATAGCTTGCAAGACCAAGAAAACTGCGGAGCAGCTTGACATTCTGAGGAGGTTCCCAATTCACAATTTCGGACACCTTCTCGGGATTAACAACGATGCCCTTGGCAGAGATGATATGACCAAGGTAAAGAACTTCATCGAGCCAAAACTCACATTTGGAAAACTTCGCATAGAATTGATACTCTCTGAGCTTGTCGAGCACCAATCGCAAATGTTTGGCATGATCCTTCTTATTCTTGGAGAAGACCAAGATATCATCGAGATACACCAGAACGAATTCATTGGTATAGGGGTTGAAGATGAAATTCATCATCCGAGAGAATGTTGGAGGAGCATTGACAAGGCCGAAAGACATGACAGTATATTCATAAGAACCAAAGCTTGTTCTGAATGCTGTCTTGGGAATATCTTCTTCATGAATGCGAATCTGATGATAACCCATACGAAGGTCAAGCTTGGAGAAAAATTTAGCACCTTTGAGTCGCTCGAATAGCTCATTGATGTTGGGAAGTGGATACTTGTTCTTGATTGTCTTCTTGTTCAATGGACGGTAGTCGACACAAAGTCGTTCCGTGCCATCCTTCTTCTGGACAAAAAGAATACCACAACCCGATGGAGATGAACTCGGTCTGATCAAACCTAGACGCTCTTGTTCATCGAGTTGTTTCTTCAATTCCTTCAGCTCCTTGGGACCAAGCTTGTAAGGACGCTTGCAAACGGGTTCCATGCCAGGCTCTAGATCGATAACGAACTCCACTAGCCGGTGAGGAGGCATACCCGGAAGCTCTTCTAGAAAGACATCTTGGTACTCACAAACGACTGGAATTCGAGAGATGGCATTCAATTCGCCCTTCTCATTGAGAGAAAACAACCGAATGGTTTCATCATGAGCGGCATAGATGATAACATCCTCAGAAGAGTGTGTCAATTGAATTTCCCTGGCAGCACAATCAAGTTGAGCCTTGTGCTTAGAAAGCCAGTCCATCCCGAGAATTAGATCAATATCCGAGTCACCAAGAACCATTGGAGAAGATAAAAATTTATAGTTGCCCATCTCCATAGAAACATCCGAAGCCATCATTTTGGTATTCATGAATAAGCCCGGAGAGGAAACCGCTATCGGCTTAGACAGATCGACAGTATGCAAATTGTTCATGGGTGCAAAAGGTCTTCAGATGAAAGAAAGCGATGCACCAGTATCAAATAAGACTTTTGCAGGAATATCATTAACTGAGAGATTACCCATTATCACATCAGTAGATTCCTCCGCTTGAGCTGCGTTCATCATGTTCACCTTTGCAGACTTTGGATTATGCTTGACCACTGCATTGCTGGAAGATCTCACAGGAGGAGGAGGCGGAAGACACCTTTGGTTGAAGCATTTGTTAGCATAGTGACCTTTCTGCTGACACTTGTTGCAAGTCACCTCTGAGAGTGGACGATGATAAGGAGCATTCGACTTTGGAGCTTGATTCTAAGACTTGTTCTGATAGCCAGAGTTGGATGAGTGGGAAGATCCATGCCCACCTTTGTTCTTCTGCTGGTAAGGCTGACGAAACGGAGGAGGAGGAGGCAACCAGAACTTCTGATGCTTAGCAGCCACTAGTGAGAAAGAAGAAGACTGAACTGCGTCCCTGACTCTCTTCTTAGAAGCCTCACACTTGAGCTGAGAAGCCTCTTGCTTCAGTGCCATATTGTAGAAATCATCATACTTGGTCGGCTCAAAAAGCACGAGAGGTAATTGCAGATCTTCTCTGAGGCCACCTCTGAATTGATAGATCAAGCTCTTTTCATCAGGAACGTCTTGCTTAGCGAAGCGAGCGAGTTTCTGAAACTGAGTATTGTATTGATACACTGACATGCTGCCTTGCTTGAGATTGCGGAACTCCTCGCGCTTGCTCTCAACAACACTTTGTGGAATGTGGTGAGCTTTGAAGTCTCGGCGGAAATCATCCCAGGTAATCACACGACCTCCTCTGGAATATTTGTATTGTTGATACCACTCGGCAGCTTGATCCTTGAGTTGAAAAGAAGCGAACTTGACAAAGTCCTCAGGCCTGACATTGCTACATTCAAAATGCTTGTTGATGTCCACGAGCCAATCATCGGCATCTGTGGCCTCGGCACAGCAGCTGAAAGACTTGGGCTGATTTGCGAGGAACTGGTTGAGGGTAGCGAAGTGAGGCTGATTGTTGCCTTGGCCTTGATTTCCTTGATTGCCTTGCCCTTGGGTGCGTTCTTGCAAGAGTTGCAGAATCATCTGAGCATTGGCGTTGGTGGCTGGCATGATCGCTTGCCATGCCTCCGGAGGCGGAGGGTTCGCCTGACTCCCTTCATTGCGTTCCGGATTCTGACGCGTTGGCGGAGCCATCCTGAAGAGGGTGACATCCGTTAGCATCTTGATAGACAACTAGACAAGTAGAATCAACGGATAGCAATTGCAACATATAGTCTTCACAACAAACATTCGAATGAGGATGAACGAATGAATTCCATAGTAAATCATCACACTTCCATTAAGTTGAGAAGCCACTTAGAAAAAGGTATGGAATCAGCATTTGACTTCGAAGCAACTCGAATACCACAATTCAAAACAAAACAAAGTATTGGCTTGCAGAATAAGCCAGAACAAACATATGATAGAGATTTCGTCCGAAGTTTTCGTGGTGGGGCCCACACGGGCTCGATCGTACAGCACCATCATGTACAAGGCAGTGCACATGACATACGAAGCGTCCCCGAGTCGGCATAGCCAAGGACTCTTTAAGACACTACGAGACCACTGTAAAATCAACCGTGGAAAGGCGGACCACTAGACGTCGAACCCCAATCTCATATCATGCGTCTGTCGGAAAGATATCCTAGGAGCTACTTGAATTCCCACTTATAAACTATCGAAACTTTCTGGTTATGCAATCTGGTGTTGGGGATACAGGGGACACAAAATATATCACCCAAACTAGCAATCCCTAGATCCAGCTGTATCCATCCGTCAACACATAACCAAGAAACCTTCAGAAATCGTGTACCTCAACCTTCGAAAAGCATCCGGTATACGAGTTATGGCAATACTCCCAAACTCCCGCCCCAGTACTGGGTGGCGTCGAGGTGATCTCACCAACAACTGCATAAAAGAGATTTTCGATGTCGGCGAAACTCAGGTATTCCAGAACTGCAACGATAAAATTGTGACGACAACACCTCGGAGCTCAAATCCCCGGGACACTGCCACAACCCCTAAATGTCAGGAGGCACCAAGAACAATGTTCTCGTCACAAAACCATCGGAACGATTCTAAGATACCCGCATGATCCTAAATTTTTTTAGTGAAATTTGAGGAGAGAAGAGTCAAAACTTCTACGTCAGGAGACCTCACCAGAGCGACGAAGGGACTGAGGAGTAAAAAGAATCCTACTCTCCGATATATATAATCCTAAGACTCAAAACATTTTTGTTCTAGACTCAACAACGCCAGCGATTCGATCAAGCAGGGGGTTCCTAAGTCGGGGATGGCTCTGATCACCAACTTGTAACGCCCACGATGCGGCTATATCTCCCACGTGTCGAGGCACGACTTAGAGGCATAACCGCATTGTGGTTTTGTCGCAAGAAGGGTCATCTTCCCACAATCCCATGTAATGAACAAGAATGGGATAACGAGAGTTGGCTTACAATCGCCACTTCACACAATACATAAATATGATTCATACATCATCCAAAATCCATACATAGACCGACTACAGTCAAATCCAAATGAAAATAAGATAACCCCAAATGCTAGATCCCCGATCGTCCCAACTGGGCTCCACTACTGATCATCAGGAAAAGAAACATAGTAACGACCACGTTCCTCATCGAACTCCCACTTGAGCTCGGTTGCGTCACCTGCACTGGCATCGTCGGCACCTGCAACTGTTTTGGTAGAATCTGTGAGTCACGAGGACTCAGCAATCTCACACCCGCGAGATCAAGACTATTTAAGCTTATAGGAAAGGATGGTGTAATGTGGTGGAGCTGCAGCAGGCACTAAGCATATATGGTGGCTAACATACACAAATGAGAGCGAGAAGAGAAGCAGCGCAACGGTGCGAAGCTAGAAATGATCAAGAAGTGATCCTGAAACTACTTACGTTCATGCATAACTCAAACCGTGTTCACTTCCCGGACTCCGACGAGAAAAGACCATCACGGCTACACACACAGTTGATGTATTTTAATTTAAGTCAAGTGACAAGTTCTCTACAACCGGACATTAACAAATTCCCATCTACCTTATAACCGCGGGCACGGCTTTCAAAAGATAATACCCTGCAGGGGTGTCCCAACTTAGCCCATCATAAGCTCTCACGGTCAACGAAGGATAAACCTTCTCCCAGAAAGGCCCGACCAGTCTCGGAATCTCGGTTTACAAGACATTTCGACAATGGTAAAACAAGACCAGCAAAGCCGCCCGAATGTGCCGAAAAATCCCGATAGGAGCTGCCCATATCTCGTTCTCAGGGCACACCGGATGGGCAAGACGTCGGGTTGGCATAGACCCTGGTTGCCCAGGGGGCGCCGGACATCGCCCAGTTTGCGCCAGCACTCGAAGGAGCACTGGTCCGGGGGTTTAAATAAAGATGACCCTCGGGCTCGCGAAAACCCAAGGGAAAAGGCTTAGGCGGCAAATGGTAAAACCAAAGTTGGGCCTTGCTGGAGGAGTTTTATTCAAGGCGAACTGTCAAGGGGGTCCCATAAATCACCCAACCGCGTAAGGAATGCAAACTCAAGGAACATAATACCGGTATGACGGAAACTAGGGCGGCAAGAGTGGAATAAAACACCAGGCATAAGGCCGAGCCTTCCACCCTTTACCAAATATATAGGTGCATTAATTAAATAAGAGATATTGTGATATTCCAAAATATCCATGTTCCAACATGGAACCAACTTCAACTTCACCTGCAACTAGCAACGCTATAAGAAGGGCTGAGCAAAAGCGGGAACTTAGCCAAACAACGGTTTGCTAGGAAAGGATGGTTAGAGGCTTGACATGGCAATATGGGAGGCACGATATAGCAAGTGGTAGGTAGCGCAACATGGTAATAGAACGAACAACTAGCAAAGCAAAGATAGAAGTGATTTCGAGGGTATGGTCATCTTGCCTGCAAGGTTCTCAGAGTTGTCGAAAGCTTGATCCTCGTAAGCGTACTCGACAAGTTCCTCATTCACGAACTCGTCTCCAGGCTCTACCCACAACAAGAACACAAGCAACGGAACTACAATCACTCACGGGAAATGCACAAGCAACATGATGCAAAACATGTATGATATGCGAGATGTGGTATGAGATGCATATGCGTGCTCCGGAAGAAAAATGATGAACAAGGAAGTAACTTGGCAAACCAAGAATGCTACTGGAAAGATGAGATGATTTCGGTCGAAATCGATATAAAGATCACCGGAAACGGATGCACGGTTTGCAAATGGCAAGCAAAACAAGAATGACACGAATCTGAGATTAACAGCATGATAGCACTTAGAATGCAATAAGCAACTATGCTACAGCACTCCAACATAGCAACAAAGCATATGGCAGTAATCTACAGGAGATGCTTGACAAAAGATGAACACTGAGCTACGGCTAGATCACAACATAACAAGTTCAAACAAGCATGGCAAAAGCGCAAAAGATAACAGGTTCACAGACTTGGTAAAATTACTGAACATGGCTGAAACAGCATCAGGTAGCAATGTTCAGAGCAAGCAAAACACATGCTACAGGAACTTAACATGGCAAAACAAGGCATGGCATGAATCAGCTGAATGCATAGAACAAAAGTCCCTTACTGAGCATAATCCAAAAAGGACATAAGATATGATAGCAACCAAGTAAACATAGCAAGTTCCGTTAACAGGTTTCAGACTTGGCAGAAAACAGAGCATGGCAGAAACAGACATTATGAAGGCATTTTGGTGAGCTTGATTCACTCACCACAATGTAATGCATGACAAAACAAGCATACCTACGGAACGATGGCATATGTATGAAGCTAACCATGGCAAGATCAAGTACATAGCATGAATGAAACAACTACAACAACCTTGACCAAATTGAGTATCATGTTATCAATCTGCCAGAAATATTTTATAGAAAAAGTAGAGCAAGATTAAGACATGCTATGGCACTCCATAATTGCAGAAAGGGGCCTGGATGGATAGAGCACAACTATATCTACAAAACATCCTTAATGTACATCACCAAAAGGAGCATGGATCTCTCTGTATCCACATGGATACATAGCAACAAAATAACAGCAGTCACAGACTTGGCAAAATTACCAAGTCTCTGAAAACAGAAACATCACGAAGCCTAGTTTGCATGCTTGTGCTAGTCACCACAGAGAT
Source organism: Triticum aestivum (assembly GCF_018294505.1). Lineage (NCBI taxonomy): Eukaryota > Viridiplantae > Streptophyta > Magnoliopsida > Poales > Poaceae > Triticum > Triticum aestivum. Next base: position 11,884,033 of record NC_057808.1, on the reverse strand, counting down.
CACAAAAATACATGGCATACACCTCTGTAAATATGGCATGGCATACATCAAAACACATGTAGAGCTCATGCCCATAAGATACACACATCAAATGCAACAAAAATAACAAATCACCAAGTTCTAATAAGTAACAGCAGTTAACAGCAATTAGCACTCTTGCACCAGAGATTTGGGCATCAAGATGGATTCAAATGAACATGTCACAAAAGAACAAAATGAAGAGAATCTAGAGCTGAACATTTCGATATATTACACGCGCGAAACGTAGCTATATGCAGAGAGTTATGATGCGATGAACAGAGGCATATGATGTAAAAATATCGGGACTTAAAGAAAAATTTAGGGGAGGAGAAGTCAACCGAGGCTGTGGATCTGGATCGGGCGTCGAGCTCGAGGCTGCCGGAGCTCCTCGCCGGAGCTCGAGAGGAGGAGGGCGGTCGCCGGCGGGAGGAGAGCTCGGGGCCGTCGGGGGAGGAGGCCGGCCAGAGGAGGTGCTCGGGGGAGAGGCGCGGGGCGCGGCGCCGGCGGGCAGAG
>NC_057808.1:11881428-11882972 GCF_018294505.1 Triticum aestivum | reverse complement strand
AGGAGCGGGTGCGCGGGTGAGGAGACGGGCCGGCGGGGGCCAGGCGCGGGCTCGCCGGGCCGTGGGTGGCGCGGGGTACGGGCGCTGACATGGTGGCCCCTAGTTGGCCGGGCGCGGCGGCGGGGATGCGTCCGGCCAACGGCGGACGTGTTCGGCGGCGCGGAGGCGATTTTGCTAGGGTTTCGCCCGGATTTCGGAGGGGGAGGTGTATTTTTATAGGTAGAAGGAGCTAGGAAACTCCAAATGGAGCACGGTTTTCGCCCACACGATCGTGATCGAATGACCTAGAGCATGGAAGAGACTTATAGGGGTTTTGGGCTGTTTGGAGGGGGTTTTGTTGCAACACACAAAAGGACTTTGCGGTTGCCCGGTTAACCGTTGGAGTACCAAACGACCTCCAAATGGAACGAAACTTGACAGGTGGTCTACCGGTGGTATACCAAGGCCACTTGGAAAGACTCGGTCCATTCCGAGAACGTTCAACACCCGCTCACGAAAAGAAACAAGAGGGGTGTGCCGGTGCATGTGGGAGTGCCGGATTGCAAAACGGACAACGGGGAAAATGCTCGGATGCATGAGACGAACACGTATGCAAATGAGATGCACATGATGACATGATATGAGATGCATGACATGAACAAAAAGCAAAACAAAAGACAAAACCCGACCACGAAGGGAATATCATAACACATAGCCGAAAATGGCAAGAGTTGGAGTTACAAATATGGAAAGTTACATCCGGGGTGTTACACGGGGGGTCTTATAGACCGCCCCCTGGGTTACAATGGTAAATTTAAGTGGGGGCAGGGCCCTGCTGTCATCGTCTGGAGTTAGCTGTGGGCTCTGCCGGCTGTGAGACCCGCCGACAGCATGACACTGTCACTTATAACCTCCCACGTCACAGAATGGTTGGCGTCGTGGGTTTACAGTGGCGAGCCGCGCTGACTTCGGTTGCCCTGGTTAGCGGATACGGCCGCACTGTAGCCATGAGCTCCCGGCATGCACTACAAAAAAGACACATCCGTGACATTTTGGGCCGAACGAATTTTTTCTATCATGCTTATGACACTTCTATGAAGATAATTGTGACAAAACCCGGTATCATCATAGATGTGGTGGGCTCCTACTTCTATGAAAAAAATTGGGCTTTTCGTCCTGGGCGGGCCGGAGACGCAGCTGCATGACATTCTTTTGGCCGTCCATGACGGAAAAAACCCTGGTAGAAGCGAGGGCGAGGAAAATATCAGGAAGTTCCCGGTTACGGTGGGTGGTGGGGGCCGAGCGATGCCCGGAGGTTTGCACGTTTCTCTCATACACGTACGCGCGTGTGTGCGAGGCGTTGTGCTCTAACTGAACCCGAGCGAGGCATTGGGATCTAACTAAACCCGAGCGATTGCACTAGCTAAGTTATTGAATCCCGATCGATACCTTGCTGTTAACTGAACCCGAGTGATTCCTTCTCTACTGCTGCTAACTGAAGCCGATCGATGCTGCCTCTTGATGAACAGTGAGTGTTGTTGGGGGGTTGGATGAACAGTTCCCCG
>NC_057808.1:11872401-11881116 GCF_018294505.1 Triticum aestivum | reverse complement strand
TGGATGAACAGGACCCCCATGGAGGGCTAGTTGACCAAAAGCCATTGGAGGGCTGTATGAACAGTAACCCATGGAGGGGTGGTTGAACAGGACCCCGTGGAGAGGGTTGGTTGAACAGTAGCCGGTGGAGGAGCAATGGAGGCTGGATGAACAGGAGCCCGTGGATGAACAGTCGCAGGTGGAGGCTGGAGGAGGTCGATGGTGGATGAACAGTAGCCCGTGGAGGCTGGAGGAGTCGATGGTGGAGATGAACAGTAGCCCGTGGAGTACCGTTTTGCGGTACGCCATACCCCACCCGACGAACAGGACCCCCGTTTCGACCGTCGCGTTCCAACACAAGTCCTTTCCTCCGTTTTGCGGTACGCCGCACCCCTCCTGATCAACAGGACCCTGTTTTGACCATAGGAGGTCCAAGATAAGTCCGTTTCCTCCATTTTGCGGTGCGCTAGACCCCTCCCGATGAACAGGCTCCCGTTTCGACCGCGGCCGGTCGAACACAAGGCCGTTTCCTTCGTTCTGCGGTACAGCATGCCTCGTTTCGATCGGCTGTTCCATCCAAGCCGGTTGGGTCCCGATGAACACGACGACGCAGTTTCTACGTTCCGACCCAGCCATGTACACGAGCCTTGGCTGTACGTATGCAGTAGGCATTCGAGACCTCGCCCGTATGTACATACATGGCCGTATGTACTTTCTTGCACCCTGGCTATACGTACGTGTACACAATATTAACGGGACTGCGTGACATGCTACATGCACGCCTCTACTACGAAACGTGCACGCCTATACTATGACACATGCCGTTCCTTACACGGCCACGGTTCATTGCTGCAGCCTGCAGAAAGACCGATCGTATGTACGTACACGTTCGCGACCAGAATGACAATGCTACGTACGCTTTGACCAGGTGGGTCCCGACTGTCAGGCACTTCCTTGCATGCGAAGATGAAGCTGGTGGGTCCCATCAGTCAGGGGGGAACATTTTTTTCATGAAATACGGTGGCCCGTCCGGTGGGTCCCTGCTGTAAGGTGGAGGAATAATTATTTTGCGCGTAATAAGGAGGCACTTCCTTGCTGCGGCTGTGGACCCAGTTGTCAGCCTCTCCACGTACAGTACTCTTCCGATGGAAGTCGTTCCTTGACCACATTGACCACGACGCGCCGAGAGCACCAAGGCGGTGGACGAGGTGAGGCCTAGGAAGGGGACGACGCGGAGCCGGGGAAGACGCGGCCGTGGATGCCCACGTGGAGAGGAGTACGAGGGTTCACTGGTTCGGCTGCAGTGTGAGGCTGCCGTCGCCGCAGGGCCTGGCCAGCGATGGGAGTAGTTGGTGGCAGTGAGGCCTCCGCGGTAGCACAACCGGCGACGCGAGGCAAGAGCACGCGGTAGTTTGGACGGCTAGAGCAAGAAAATCAGAGGTTGAAGAAGCCGGACGACCGTTGGATGTTAACAATCCAACGGTCATTGGTGATAGAATCATTTGTTGACTAAGTTGACAAAGCCCTCCGTCTGTGTCTACTTAGTAGGCCCACAAGTCAGCCTCCCACTATGGTGGGTCCCAGCTAGCAGGGGGAGTATTCATTTTTTTGTGCGTAATAAGGAGGCACTTCCTTGCGTGCGAAGATATAGCTGGTGGGCCCGAGCTGTCAGCGGGAGTATTCATTATTTTTGGCATAATAAGGAGGTACTTGCTTGCGTGCGGCCATGGACCATGCGGGTCCCAACTGTCAGCCTCTCCATGTACATCCCTCTTCCGATGTTGTCGATTGTTGACAATGTTGACCACGCCGTGCCAAGAACACCAAGGTGATGGACGAGGCGAGACCCAGGAAGGGAATGACCCGGAGGCGGCGAAGCCACAACAGTGGAGGGATGTGGGTGAGTAGAGGGATGGCCTGGCCAGCGGTGGGAGTAATAGGGGGTGGTGAGGCCTGAGAGGCAGCACAGCTGGCCACGTGAGGCGGGAGCAGGCGGTCCTGCCAGCGCTGGATTTGGCGGCTGGAGCAAGAAGATCAGAGATTGAAGAAACACGACGGCAGTTGGATTGACATCCAACGGTTACGTCTGCTAGAATCGTTTGTTAACGTATATAATAAGTGAAAAAATCTTGCATACGCGTCAACTTAATAGGCCCACAAGTCAGACCATTCCCTATTTTTTTAATAATTTATATATAGCTCATTGCAACTTCTTATGCAATTTATTGCAGTCCATTTTTTTGTTGGCGAGGGCCAGGGATAAAAATTTAAACGAAATTTCGCATATTTCTCTGGGTTCCAAACTATTTTTAATACCGAAATGTCGAGCCAGATTTATAGTACTTTGAAGATATATTTAAATTAGGTTAAAGCCTAGTGAAATTGGATTTTTAAAATGTGAAAAAATTCAGAAATTATAAATTAATTGCCAATTTGTCATCTGTTTTTATATTTACAGCCCATTTCATATTACTTTCAAGATTTGCAGGCGTCTTGAAAGAGTTGCAGCCCATCAGGGCGTAGAAAAATAAGCAGGCCTGGATTGGGTATTATTTAGAAAAAATAAACTTGGCTCATTTTCAGAAAGAAAAAATAACTGGGCTGGTCATGTGGTGAACATAAAATATAAGTCTGGGCTAGACGGGCCACAGCCCAGTTGAAACCTTGATCCGTTTCAACAATAACAAAAGAAAACTGCTCGAGCAGCTACGTCCCAGGTGTCAGCCGATCTTGTGCTGTTCTCTTGTCTATTGACTATATATGCTGACAATGTCGTGGGTCCCAGATATCAGGAAACCACTAGGAGGAAGCATTTTCTTTTTCCATATGCTAACAATGGAGTATATGTAACAAAAAATGAGGAACATCCTTGCGTCCGGCCATAGACATGGTGGGCCCCTACTATCATCCTCTCCACGTACAGTCCGTTGCTGATTCCTCTTGTTTGTTGACCATGTTGACAACGCGAGAAGGTGGCGCCGTGGCGAGCGCACCAAAGCGCGCGGAGGACGACGACGAGGCCTTGGACGTTAGCGTTAACGATTTAGGAGACGGTGGGTCGGCGATGCGTGCACTGAGGCGCAGCCAGCCGTGGGAGGCGGAAGCAAACGGCCCCACCAGTGCTGGTTTGGTTTTGGCGGTTGGAGGAAGAAAGACTGAAGAAACACGACAGAGTGTAAAGGCAGCAGGAGTACTTAACAGCCTTAACTAAAACCATCAAGGGCACTTAACAACCATAGCTGAAAGCAGTATGAGTACTTATACAGGTTCAACCGTACAAAGCACGCCTCGAACAGTGCTACATTGCCTACAGTTAACCAAGGGTGAGGCCACCAAGCCCCAGGACAAGGCCCAGGCGCCACCCCGCGCATCCACAGCCTTCTGAAAGCGGCTTCATCTCGCAATGTGGTCAATAAACAGGATATTCCACTACAAAAAAATACACTTCCGTGATGATACGTGTTTGTCACAGTAGGTCACGTTTTCTGTCATGCATGTACATCCATGACAAATTTATGACAAAATCAAGATAGTCATACCTGTGCTGTCGTAGAAGTGTTCCATGACATTACCAAAATTATCATCACGGAAGTGTCCACTTCCATGACGATAAATCGCGCATCACAGAAGTGCTTTCGTCAAGGGTGACTGACACGTGGCATCCACCGTAACGGAACGCCGTTAAGTTATCGGGTCCGGTTTTGGATCCGATAACCCGTTAACAGCCGGGACCAATGGGAAATTTCCATGTGTGAAATTCTGATTGGCCGGAGGGAACACCTGTCAGCTCGTCAGTGGGCCAGATGTCGCCCATCCATTAGCGGACATGCCTACGATACGTCGACACATGGCTGGGCCCAACAGAGGCCCATATAGGTTAAAAAGGCCGGCCCAGTCAAAGGCTCGTAGTACTTACTCAGGTACTAGTGGGCTAGCCCAATAACGGCCTGCTTAATAAAGGCCCATTTACAGCCCAAAGCCAGATCTGGCCCGTTAATTGTTCGCCGAATATTTGGGCCCATTTACGGCCCGAAGCCAGATTTGGACCGTTAATTGTTCGCCGAATATTTGGGCCCAATTACAGCCCAGTGACTTTCGGCCTGTTAGAGGCCCGATGTAGACATGGGCCCATTTCAGGCCGGTGTGACTTTCGGCCTGGGAATGGCCCGTGCTGCGCATGGGCCATATATGGTCCGATGGGACATCGGGCCCACTAACGGCCCGTGATAAAGGTGGCAACAGTTAAGCCCAACGTGACTTTGGGCCTGCTAAAGGCATGTCACATAATTCGGCCCGTTGATGTCTGTACTAAGCTTTCGGCCTCTTAAAGGCCCATGATATTAGTGGGCCAACTAAGGCCCGAGATATGTTTCGGCCTGGTAACTACAGTGATACAACTGGGCCCAAAAAGGCTTGGTCTACATTTTAGCCTGCTGAAGACCCGTCGACAACTAGTGAAAATTGAGGCCCAACATGCATTTCGGCCTACTAAAGGCCCATGGTTTCATTTGGGCCGTAACAGGCCAGTACAATATTCAGCATGTTAATGGCACAATGCTACCTGGGCCAAACTAAGCGCTGGGTCCACAAAATGCCCAACTAAAATATAGGCCGGTGTAAGTTGTGGGCCTCGCGCAAAGTGTGAAGGCCCAATCATTCGGGCCCAAGAAAGATGCAGGCCAGCCCAATTGTGCCCCGCTAAAAACCAGGCCCGTTAGAGGCGAATGTTTCGGCCCGGTCGACTACATCTGATTTTTTTCAGATAGCGAATGATGGCAGTAACTAGTAGGAATTAAGAACAAAACTACTCTATACAATAAAGAAATTACGGCATAGTAACTAAGAATAAACCTACACTATAAATAAAGGATTTATGGTATATTACATCCACCAGGCATCGAAGTTCCCCACTAGTGATCATAAAGCGCAACAAAGAAGCAGGTTACAAAAACTGGGCACCATTGCAGCGTAACAAAATAATACTGAACCGAGACCACTTCCAAGACAGTTCAAGAAAAGTTAGCCTTGCGCGGGAACTCCTGCGCAAGCTGCTGAGAAAGGCTGTGAGACCGGCCTAGCATGTCGGTCATAGCTTCCAGGTGTAGCTGTTTAGCGATGAGGTTCTCATTGGTGTTCTCCGCAATCTTTCTTAGAGATAGGACTTCAAGTCGAAGTTGAGTTGTAGAATGCCTTTCTGCTAGAACTTGGGACTGAAGAAGTCGAACTGATTCAGACAATGAATTCTGTGAGCTTGTCTGACTACTAGTCTCAAGTAACTTGAACACTACATCAAGACAAGACTTTGGGGTTGTCTCGCTATCTTCAAGATGTTTTACCTTCTTTGCTGCAATATCTGTTGGGTTTGTTTCACAGCCTTCAACAGACTTGTGCATGCCATTAGTCATATCACCCTGAAACAAAGCAGAGAGATGACATGTTTTGCATGTGTATAAACAAAGATGATAACTGTGCTGTCAATTCCATCCAATTTCAAATTAGAAAATAGAGAGTAAGTTCAAAATATCAATAGCATAATTTGGCATTGTTCATAATGCGGGGAGCTTCACCACACCACTGGATTACCCTGTCAACATAACAAGCATAGATGAAGGGCAAAGAAAATCATTGTATCTATTTTGGTTAATGTGCATGACATGTTGTTCATATCATCAGCCACATAAGTAAGATAAAACAGGAGATGATAAGGTGCAAACGTGGGCTGCTTCACCACACACTGGATTATAGATCCACAAAACAAGCATACATATAGGGAGTATTGAGTAATGTGCATGGTATGAATAAGGAATTTGGTTTTACAAGTAAAACTTAGAACTTACGGTTCTTGCGAACATGCATTTTGGTAGAAATAGCAAACTAAACAGCAGTAAACGATAGGGAGTATGAGCAAATTAAACAGCAGTTGAGGATAAAGGCTTTAGAAGGACTGACTTACATTAACAGTTAACACCGGCTTTATAATGCCCTTCTCCATGTCAAGGGAAGGATAACTCAAGAATTTCAGCACATAATCTTCTTCATAAGCATTGCCTGTACTCTACATTTTGTAGAGAGTAATTATAGATATGATAATACTGGAAGGGATAGAGGATAATGAAGATAAGATGTAGATTGATGCTACATAATCAACTACCAATCCCTGGAAGTACAAGTGTTACAGGACAAAATGTACTGACAAGAGCAATGGGTTACACTTCTGCATTGTCATTGTCTGTGTATTCCACTTTTTGGTAAGATTAAATATAGATCTAATCTTTTTTAGTAAATGGTGGGCGAGGGAGATAAGATGCAGAATGCTACACAATGAACCAATCCCTCTTCCCATAATACAAGAGTGTTTTGAACACTGTTGTACTGTACAAAACGTTCTTATATTATGGGACGGAGGGAGTAGCTATTAATGTAAGTACAGTGATAGACGACGTTCAGTCCTTACAAGAGGACTGCAGAGCTAAACCTCTTCAAAAGCATTGGGTTGATTCTAAATTTATGTAAGAGTCCATACGGATCTTATAATGTCCACCAAATGGACGATAACAAGGCTAACATGTGCAGTGATGCTACATACACTAGTGCAGAACCGGCCTTTATCACCGGTTCGTAAGGGCCTTTAGTGCCGGTTCTGCAACCGGCACTATGGAGTGGAGACTAAAGGCCCCCCCCTTTAGTACCGGTTTGGCACGAACCGACGCTAACGTGCCACCACGTGGCACGAGCCAGGCCCGGGTGCGTGTAGGACATTAGTACCGGTTGGTAACACCAACCGGTACTAAATGTTTGCATGTGTTTTGGTTTTAATTTTTATTTTTCCTTTAGTTTTGTGTTTTCAGTTTAATTTAGTGATTGTTTTACATTATAATGAGTTGTTAAATCATTAGGTGAAAGTACCGCAGATTAGTTTCGACTGGATGCATGTGGATCCTAGCTAAGTGATCAAGTATATGCCATATCCATATTACTTAGATCACTACTAAGTGATCAAGTAATATGGATATGGCATATACTTGATCACTTAGCTAGGATCCATCCAGTTGAAACTAATATGCAGTTTCTTTCATAAATGATATAATAACTCATCATCATCATCATCATCATCATCATCATTTTAATATAAAAACTCTTGCATCATATCATCACCAACAACAGTATATACTAGCTAGCAAAGATATCATTGATTCAACATGGTCATGATATTATAAGCGTTCATAACACCACAAAAGCAAATCACTCTTTGAGATTAAGTTCAGGACGAAGAACACGGACACGCATGAGAGGACAACAAGTACTAAGAGCATGATAACTAGCTAAATAACTCCTGCTGCTCTCTCTCAGGTAAAATAGCATAGAACATGTATAGCTCTCCTGATTCATCATATTGGAGCATGCAGATGAACCTGTCTCCTAATCGTGGGCTGCGCTTCTGATTACTGGCCCCTAGTACTTCTCTGCGATCGTTAACAATGTTGCTCCAATCTTTCACTATTAAGCATTCACCGCTTTTAGAAATCCTGAATGCACTCATGTGCACTATAGGATATCTTGGCCGTAAGCTAACAATTGACATGCGACCTTTAGTCTCGATCCACTGAGGCACAACTGTCATCGGAAGTCCCTGTTGAAGAACATCGTATTGTAATTAATATACTTAGCAATGAAAGTTTAGCTTGAAAAATAATGTACGCAAAAGATGCACTGAGGACTAATAGTAAAAATCTTACCATCTTTCCTAAATACACGTGAACGTAGTTCAATACGATCACTATTGGTCGCACGTTTTGAGTACTAAGATTTTCAAATTCAGGAAAATGATTTCTCTTAACAGCATCAAGATCCTCAAGCCATGAAACATAATGACTTATCTCCTCGGAGTATAGTTCTGCTCCGGGACAGTAGTAGGTCCTGTCTACCAAGCGCCGGACATGTTTGCTTGAATGGAAATAAGTTGTCAATAGAAATTAGTTGTCAACTATTTTTGAATAAACAATATCAAAGACATAAATATGGTTGAGAAACTCACATAATGGTAGAACTGGAGGCGTCTGCACATCGACCCAGATGTCCCTATTACCTTCAATATCATCTTCCGGATGAATATCAAAGGTGATAACCATATCAGGCTCAAATGCATAAGCCTTGCATAGTGCTTGCCAAGTTTTGCATTCAAAATAGGTGTACGTGTCTGCATTGTATAATTTGACATTGAAAGTATAACCAGCATGCTCGGTCTTCAGGTGAACTCTCTTTACCTCCATAGTTTCCATAGCACTGAAACCTATCTTATCCAAGACAAAAATTCTTGCATGGCAGGGGATGCGCTAGTAGAATAGTGAAAATTTAAAATTATAAGTTGAAGCAAATGAAGCATATATAAGTCATGCTTAATTACCAAAAAAGACTTGTCGTTGTCACTTACTGTATCCACTTCGAAGGTCTCATCCAGCTTGATGCTGAAGTGCCTATCATCAACAAGGAAATTTCTGTCGCACAGGCCGCGCTGGTCTTCACAGAATTCGCACTTAATGAAATCTTTTTCGTCGTCAGACGACATTTCCTATGTTCATATAGGTGAAACATTAAACACTTACTAGTTCTATTAATTCAACTAATTCAACTACTTCTATTAGTTCAACTAGTTCTATTAATTCAACTAAGCATTTAATAAAAATAAACGTGTTCTATTAATTTTCTTACTAAAATAAAGTAGCTAGTTCCATATAG
>NC_057808.1:11869747-11871213 GCF_018294505.1 Triticum aestivum | reverse complement strand
GGCGCGCGGCGGGGGCGGTGAGGGGGGCTGCGATATCGCGCGAAGTAGTTGGAGAAGAAGTGGTGGTCGATGAAACTGAATTTTTCGTAAGTGCCATATATATAGGAGGGGCCTTCAGTACCGGTTGGAGCCACCGACTGGTACAAAAGGCCAATTTTGGCCAAGTCAAGCGGCAGGAAACTGCCCCTTTAGTACCGGTTCGTGGCTCCAACCGGTACTAAAGGCCCCCCTTTAGTACCGGTTGGAGCCACGACCCGGTACTAAAGGTGTGCGCTGGCGCAGGAGCGGTGCGGGCAAGTTTAGTCCCACATTGCTTGCCGAGGGGCGCCCGCACCAGTTTAAAAGCCCCGGCGCGGCTGCTGTCTCGAACTACTCTCTATAGCAGGCTTCTGGGCCTAACTTTGGCGCGCTGCCCGTTGAGCCTTCTAGCCCTTCTGGGCCTGTATTTGCAAACCCTAGGGTTGGCAGGCCAAGCGGGCAGCGCCCCAACAATTTTTTATATAATTTTCTTCTATTTATTTCCGAGTAATTTTTTTGCTGTATTTAGTTTCTTTGTGAATATAAAAAAATTATATAGTTTTTTTTCTTTTCTACATTATTTATTTTCTGCTATTCATTTTGTAGTGAATTTCAATTTCACCGTCATTTAGCTCTCTAAACAAATCGGTAAATGACTGAAAAACAGCAAATGATGTCGAAACGTGTTGGAAATTGATGACGTCGCTTTGAATGATGCATACTGAACGCAAAAATAGGGTGGAGTTCAAATAAGTTTAAAAAACATTGAAGTGCCCGTGTAACAGATGAGTTCTCGTCCGAAACCCTGATACTCCGAAAGAGATTGGCCAGTTTGTACACGAGGTGCGTCCAGTTTTCGCCGTGACCCTCTCTACTCTTTTCCACATGCTATGCGGGCGAAATGATGATACCATGCCAAGTTCCAACATTTTCAGAGTTCATTTTGTAGTGATTTTCAATTTCACCATCATTTAGCTCTCTAAACAAATCGGTAAATGACTGAAAAACAGCAAATGATGTCAGAACATGTTGGAAATTGATGACGTCGCTTGGAATGATGCATACTGAATGCAAAAATAGGCTGGAGTTCAAATAAGTTTAAAAATCATTGAAGTGCCCGTGTAACAGATGAGTTCTCGTACGAAACATTGATACTCTGAAAGACATTGTCCAGTTTGTACACGAGGTGCGTCCAGTTTTCGCCGTGACCCTCTCTACTCTTTTGCACATGCTATGCAGGCCAAATGATGATACCATGCCAAGTTCCAACATTTTTAGAGTTCATTTTGTAGTGATTTTCAATTTCACCGTCATTTAGCTCCCTAAACAAATCGGTAAATGACTGAAAAACAGCAAATGATGTCAGAACGTGTTGGAAATTGATCACGTTGCTTTGAATGATGCATACTGAACGCAAAAATAGGCTGGAGTTCAAATAAGTTTAAAAA
>NC_057808.1:11859595-11868528 GCF_018294505.1 Triticum aestivum | reverse complement strand
GCCCGTGTAACAGAGGAGTTCTCGTCCGAAACCCTGATACTCCAAAAGAGATTGTCCAGTTTGTACACGAGGTGCGTCCAGTTTTCGCCGTGACCCTCTCTACTCTTTTGCCCATGCTATGCGGGCGCAATGATGATACCATGCCAAGTTCCAACATTTTCAGAGTTCATTTTGTAGTGATTTTCAATTTCACCGTCATTTAGCTCTCTAAACAAATCGGTAAATGACTGAAAAACAGCAAATGATGTCAGAACGTGTTGGAAATTGATGACGTCGCTTTGAATGATGCATACTGAACGCAAAAATAGGCTGGAGTTCAAATGACTGAAAAACAACAAATGATGTCACAACGTGTTGGAAATTGATGACGTCGCTTTGAATGGTGTGTACGGAACGCAAAATAGTCTGGAGTTGTAATAAGTTTAAAAAAATGAAGTGCCCATGTAACAGATGAGTTCTCGTCAGAAACCCTGATACTTCGAAAGAGATTGTCTAGTTAGTACACGAAGTGCGTGCAGTTTTTGCCGTAACACAAGAAGTCCGGAGTTGTAATAAGTTATTAAAGATAAAAAAGAGGCACAATGCTCGTTAATTAGCTTCAAGCCTTTCGGAATAGTGCAAACTGCACTGCACATAGCTCCGTGCAGTCTACACTATTCCTCAAGGCTTAAAGCTAAGCAACATGCAGATGAGCATTGCGCCTCTCCTTCATCGTCTCTGCACTCAAGGCTTATAAACCGCTCCTAGTGCCTCTCTCTTCGCGAGGTGGGACTAAAAACAGCTTACTAAGAAACTATAGTACCGGTTCATGGCACGAACCGGTACTAAAGGTGCCCGTGGGGCCCCAGCCTGACCATAGCCTGACGCAGCATCATTAGTACTGGTTCGTGACACGAACCGGTACAAAAGGTTGCTCACGAACCGATACTAATGATCTCCGCCCGCCTAGCCGTTGGAACCGGCACTAATGGACACATTAGTGCCGGCTCAAAATCAAACCGGCACTAATGTGCTTCACATTTGACCCTTTTTCTACTAGTGATAACCAAACAGCTATGAAACTAAGTATGGTCATACAGGGCAAGAGGTACTCACAAGAGCAATGCAGTGTGCAGTATAGTTGCGAGATTCTGTGGTCCCTTGAGAATGAATGTTCTTCTGCTAACAGTTTTCGTAGAAGTGAGACGTTAAGGCAAATGCAGAAATGTAGTTCAAATTGTGATGTGATATCATAGACAGTACCTTACGCTGTAGCCGAGACCAATGTGTAACAAGATTATTCCGGTTACTGTCGGATAAATGTAGCACCGGAGACTTTACAGATTTTCGTTTAGAGGCTTGCCATCGAAGTGCGCTTGCCTCAGGTAGGAATGATACTTCATCAATGAGTCCTTGAAAAGCGCAACCAACCCTTGCTCATCTTCACAATCCAGTTTGGTCCTCGCCTATTTAAAAGAATGAAATCTTGTGTCTTCTGTCAGTAGAAACATATGCAGTAATGACCAGGAATAACATTAGTACATTACTTACGCGTAAGTTGCGGAGGAAGACTGGAAATTGTTCTGTGTCTGCGGTATAATCTTTCCATGAAGGAAAGATGCGTACAAAGTTCCTGACAACAATATAAGCTTCGTCTTCTAAACTGGGAAGAAATGGAACATGGGTCCTATTTGCTGCAATTGGGGCTCTCTCTAGTTCGAAAAGGGATTTGCAACTGGATTTGGTGTACTCTTTGCTGGAATGGGGGTTTTGCGTCGTAGAGCTGGTGCTATATGTCATCTGGCATAATCATAATGTTTGCTGCAGTTGGGGTCTGCTGAGTTGGGGCATCAAAAATGACCAGTGTAGTAGGGCTAGAGTCTGCTAGAGTTGGGGTGTTTTGTGGGTCAGGTGATATTGCAACTACACCTAATGGGCTATTTGATTTATCAGGTGCCACTACCTTTTCGAAATACTTTGCTTGTGCTGCTCCACGATCAGCAATCGCCCTCTTCCTTTTGAAAGTGTGATACACAAGAACAACATTTGAATGGATAAATATGGTATGATGACAGATGGAATATGTACTGAAAATGGATAGGCAGGGCGTATTCACATACACGATGTGTAAACTAATCTAATGGCAGTTCAACAAAGTAGAAGCAATGCAAAGCATCAGTTACAAGATATGTGCGACCAATATAACCTTGGAAAGTTAGAGCAAGCACCTTGATGGGTGAATAAAAAAGGGCATCTTCCTCTGACTCCTCCACTAGGGAGCTACATTGACTTAGGTCTCCATCTAGCTCAAAATCACTGTTAGGATCATATTCTGAGCAAGAATCTGTAGGTGGAGAGCATTTGCATTGCATTGCATCCAGACTTGATTTCAGTACCTTAATGCCAAGTTTGACAGCCATGGCATTGTTTTGCTTTATTTTTTTCATGCGTGCAAGCTCATAATCATTATGATGCTGTTCAGAATCTGAGATTCATGAAAACATAAAAAGTAGTCAGATTATCTATAGAATGCATTGCGGATTCAACTCGAAGAGTGTCTCCCTATAAACCCCTACATATGCAAAGTTCACCCCCAATCGTGCTGACCAGACCACACACAGAAATACAAACCCCTTATGTCTCTATAACAGGCGAACACACATTTTAAAACTGAACTAGGAACATTAGAATCATATGAAATTCATATTTGAACAAATAAACTAAGGAATTATGAGTGGCATAATGTTTAGCTTCAAGGGTGGAGTGTTGGTAGTGCGACACAAAGCAAGGAGGCAGATTGTATTCCATGTAAAAGATCGAAGCCTATGTAAAAGCTGGAAATGACACTTTCTTTCTATACAATGAAGTGTTCGTTGCCCACACATGATGGAAGAGATCACATAGGAAAATACTATACACTCATGTCTATGGATCCAGTATTTAGCAACAGGGTGGTCCACCCTAAAAGAATATTGACAACAAATATGACAAGGCAAGCATAGATGTAGTGAATCAATCATTTACTTGTGAGCTTACTAGGACAAGTATGCATAATTGTAACTGCAGTAAGAGACCGTCCAAAATCTGAATCAAGAAGTTTGTCTAGCACTTATTGTTTGCAACTAATCGACGTGAATAATTGGATATTATATCGAATGAGTAAGAAAGACAAGTAAAATTGTCAACAAACCTGGCTTGCAGTAGTAATCTGGGTCAATGTCACTACGACCAACAATCCAAAACCACTAGTGTCTATTCCTAGGGCCGGAATTTTGAAAACCCTGTGAACTTCACAGGTACTAAAGATTAACGAAATACATCTGAACCATTAAGTGTAGGTAGCACTAAGCACACAACAAACCCTAATGACAGTCCTGCCTAATACGTAATGAATCAATTAGAAATGGGTGACGAGGAGTGGCTGCTGAGTGTTGAGGACATATCTTAGGATAAATCGGGTTGGCTTAGTGGGTGCTGCACGCCTGAGCCCTGAACGGACTGGGAAGGTAGGCACGGCGGCGCGCCCGGGCAGCGGTGACGCTGTTGAGCGAGCGGCTCCTAACCTCCTGTTAGTCCGGCGTCTCCTCCTAGAGTCATGCCATCAGGGGACGGCAAGTCGCCGGCGAGGCAGGCGGCCGGGGGCGAGTAGAGATCGGAAGCGCGCAGCAGAACAAAGGGGAATCGGGGCCTGGGATGACCCAAAATCCCAGGGTGGGCCGGCCCACTGTGGGCACCCTGTGGAGATACACACCCGAGCGGTGAACATGCATTTTCGAAACTAATTTAGGAACATTTAGCTGACCAATTTAATGACTCTGTTTTAATAATATCAGATTCGTGTTTGAACAACTAAGTTTGTTTAGCTTGATGGGTGGAGCAGTGCTATTATGACACAAAGCACGTATTATGATCGTATAGTGATAAAAAAGGGGGAGACTCTAAGCATAAATTTTTTTAGCAAAAGAGGGTTTCCCCCGATATCTATTAAAGAAACCACCACGGAAACAACATGATCAATTAAACCGTATTATGACTGTGCCATGGCAGATTTGAAGCTGCAAACCGGAGAGATGATATTTATTAGCCATTGTTTGCTTCAAACTAAGAACTAAATTCTAAGAGCTGAAAAGAAAGTAGAGTAACCAAGTTAAGATCTATTTTCTGGTTGAGATCAAAAAGTTGAGGAGATATGAAGTACCACCTCTCTTGCGGCGCCGTGTAGGCATCGGGAGTGTGATGGCTGTCGGTGGCGTTGAAGCAGATCTCGACGGTAGACGGGTGCATCGGGGGATAAGTCCCGTTGCGGTGGAAGAGAATCGTGTGAGCGGCCCTGGCAAAGAGGACGACGACGCCGATGAAGCGAAAGGACGTGATGCAAGGCTCTTGGTCCGTCGCCGTGGATGAGAAACGTCCATCCCTAGCAGTGGACGACACGGTCTTGGTAGGCGCTCCGGCATGGTGGAGGACGGGGGCGACGGATGTGGTGGAGGACGGCGGCGATGGATGGGGTGGAGGACGGCGGCGATGGATGGGGTGGCGGACGGAGGCTGGTGTGGGGATGGTGTTCTAGCACGGACGGTGTATGAATGGGAAAATTGAGGGAGAGGTACGGGGAACCATGTTTTTGGGACGCGCCTGTCTGAAATATGGGAAAGTTACGAACTTAGCCCCTATTTAAAATTTGGACGTCTCGTCGGTTGGGGATACGACGGTAATCTCGCATCTCGCCAATATTTGCCCAGAACGATTTCGGGCGAGGAGAGGGTGGTTGTCGCCCATGGTTGGCACCCATGGTGTATGAACAGGGCTGACAGGTAGGGCGGTTGTGTCATGTCTGAGTGAAGTTACAAACCTGCCCCTATTGAAAATATTTGCCTACATCGATTTCGGCCGAGTTGAGTTTGTTTTGCCGCCCATCGTGTATGAATGGGGAAATGGAGGGAGAAACAGAGGTCTTTCGGTCGAGCTTGAATCAAATGTGTTTTGCCGCCCATGTTTGGCGCCCACCATGTCGGAATGGGCTCAGAGGCGGTCGTGTCACGTCTAATTGAAGTTACTAACCTACCCCTATTTAGAGCAGTGGAAATCGGGCCAAAGGATTGTCCGTGTAATGGGTAGACAGTAATTTCCATCTCCCAATCACTTGGCTTCGGGCAGCCGACGTGGGAGTGAGACATTTTGCCGCTTCTTTCAAATTTTGGGACAATAAGCATCCACATTTACCCTGGCAACTAAATTCGAATCCATTTTGTATTCCTATACGAATCTTTATAAATCATTCTATGTGTTTTGATATATCTTCAAAAGGACGACAAAGATGTATTCCACTGTCATATATGAATATGTTTTACAAATGCCGATACTCAAATTCAGAAGCTAGAATCCAGTTTAAGGTGAATTCGAATATTTGGAACATTTCATGTCCAACTCAAATGTCACACGCAGCATAATGTGTACTCCCATTTAGATGTGTACACAAGCGATGTATCAAGATTCAAATACCGAGTCAATCAACCAAGAAAGTACAGAACTAACTGACATATAAACACTTATAGAGTATATGGATCAATAATATGAACTAACATACATAAGCCAGGCCGGTGTACTGTTTTTTTGCTACAACAACATCCTTTTTTTAGCCAAGCTACTTCAGCATCTTGGCCCTTTCCGATGCGTGCCACTTATGGTCCATCTATACTACTATTATTGCTGAATGCACATTAAGCCCGATTTGCATATTTGTAGGTCTGGCACAGCAATCAAAATGAAATGTCTTCGAGTCTTATCAATTAATACAGACTTGTGCTCAAATAAAATTACAAACCAAAAAAAAACAAAAAACAATTATTACATGATCTCTAAAACAAATGGTTCGATTGATTACATGAACAAACAACACAAAGGTTATTCAACGATGGAAAGAACATTTCACCTATGATTTACCAAGTGGGAATTTAATTTCCTTTTTTCCTTCAGGACCTTAACAATGTCGTCAGTCTCTGCTTGCTTCGTTTTGAAATCCACCAAATATTTAATGGTTGTCTTGAGTACTGCTAGTGATTGTGCTGTTTGCTTCCTCAACATGTCAACTTCATCTCTAAGTGCAGAAGCAGAATCTGTTTCTACCACTAGTTTAGCGTCTAGAGCATCAGCGGTTGGCAATTCATAATGCACGATTGGGCCGGTGCCACTGTTGTGGGATGATACAACGTCCATGGGGACCTCGCTCTTTGATCTTGGGCTAACCTGTTTTGCCATTAAAGTTCCGATTGGATTCAGAAAAGTTGAAGTTAGCAAAACATCTCAACTGGGAGTTATAACAGCAAACCACTTAAACAAACAAGGAATTAAAGAGTTTCAATTGGATGCTGAAAAGTAGTTATTAACATCATTGTAACCCGTTGTTGCAGCAGCAAAGCAGTTAAACAAACAAGTAGCTATTTAAGTTCAGGCAAACAGGTAATTCTTAACAGTAAGTATGAAACACATAGATAGGCACAGTCTATAATATGATTAACAAGCTGTGGCATTATGTAATCAATAGCAAACTAAATTAAGCCAAGCAACGTAATTGAACAATTTTGCAATAAGTGGCTAACTAAAATTCCGAGAAGCAGGTAATTGAACTTATGCTAGTTCTTTGTATAGGCACACTGCAACTTCTTTTTCGCTTACAAGGTTGTACGAAGGAGTCCATGGCATCAATTGTTTGGATACGCAGTCCCAATACTTCTTTCTTCCCACACTGCATTGGTAAGTCGAATGGTTAATCTGGTAAGATGGTGCCTCCTTGATATGTTATATGAGGACGTGTAGTCAGACTAGTTGTAGCCACACACATCACACTGGCTTTTACTGTATATTTCATGCGATTACTTTTGGCATATCGAGATCTAAGCAATCTACAATAGGATGAAAAGACTTGCATCCTTCATATTATTGGCGAACTCAGTTCATAGAAACAAGCAATTCAACCATTCTGTGGGTAAATCAAAAGCGCCACTGGAATATTTTTCACTACCCCAATCATACACGCAAAAGGGGGCGACGCCACCATAGGGGCTGGTATGGGCGGCCGCCTCGGGTGGCTGGAAAGTGTGCACCTAGTTTGAGTCGTCCAGGTTGGCCCAGGCTAGTTTTGTTCGTCACAACGCATGAGCAGGCAATGTAAAAATGAAGAAAAATGTTTCAATTTGGATGGGCCAATAACATAAGTGCAAAGCAGGCCCTATAGCAGGCTCGCGGCCCAAACGAGCGCCTCCCATATCGATCGACAACAGGAAAAATCCCAATTCATCCGCTCCAGCTTCCAGTCTGGTTCGCTCCTAACCTAGCCGTCGCTGGACAGACTGACACAACACTTCCTCGCTCCCTCGTTGGAGGGCCGTCGCCGGGCGTCAAGCGAATGGAAAGACAAGAAGATGAAGATCCAACCCTGGGTGTAGCCTACGTGGGAGGCAGCGGCGGCAGCACGGGCATGGCATCGAGCTTGCGCAAACGGAGAGTCGCAGCTTGCAAGAGTAGCATGCGCAACGAGCAAGTACATCACATCCCTGATTATATCTAATTCAACTCTTCAATTTCTGGCCAATAGTTAAACCTGACGGTGTTGTAAAACTGCTTGTATGTAGGGAATCTATGAGAAAATGAAACCAATTTCTACTTATTTTATAACTCCCCCAATCAATACTGAACTGACTGAATCTGATGTATCTAATCAATTTTCCGGTGCAAACATCCAAGCTCATGTTGTTCTTGAGCCTGAAGTGTCTAATGAATAGAGTGCTAATGAAGGATTTGATGCAAACATTTTACATGCTCCTGGTGATGAACATATAGTGTCTAATGAGGGATCTAATGCAAGCATTTTGCAAGCTCCCATTGAAGGATTTAGTGTCTAATGATGATCTGCTATGTTGAGAGAGACATAGAGATTTGCAGGCATTGATGACAAGCATATTATAGTGCATTTTCATGGCTTGAGGAAACGTTGAGGCCATCTACAAGAAAGTCCCCGTATCATGACAACATAGCATAAATACTTCTCTAATCTATTGTTTGAAACTATTGGCATACTTGTGCAGGATAGATATATTGATATGCAGTTTGCGCACTGGTTATAGGTGCAATTACACTTCGATATTTTCAGCCAGAGAACGAATACTTCAAGCAGGTACAGACCATGTTTGTAGTCCTTGTACACCATGTTGCATTTTGTGTTTTTTGGTGCTTGCATCATTTAGTGTTTATAATCTGAACTACTTTGGACCATTAGCTGGTTTTCAAAGTGCATGTAGCTTCACATTTCTCAAGTTGTGTTGATTTCCGGAGTGCAAGTGCCTTCGTATTTTTTAAGTTAAATGTTCACCCCTGGTAACTTGAATTCGTGGATCCGCCACTGCACACAAATCATACACGAATGCCAGTACGAATTAAATGAAATGCAGTGACTTACTCGAGCTCGTTGTATAGGCTCACTGCAGCTCTGCTTGCGCTTGGGATGTTCCATGTACAAGTCCATGTTACCACTTGCTTTGATGTGCAGGCCTTGTGCTCCTTGCATCCCCCTCTGCATTTTTGACACGGCGAATGGTTGATCAAATAAGAGGAATTGACCTTGCTGTTGTACCGGAGGACAGATACTTAGAAGGTTGTACGGGTGTGCAGGATGTGTACCAGATCCCGTAGTGCCGTCATGCTTGGCTAAAAAATGAATTTGCTTGTTTCAGATGGTATCTCCAAAAGAAATAAGAGTTAATGTCAGAGTTGGATAGGCGTGTAAGCTAAGAGAGAAGTGAAAAGATATCCAAACATCGTCGGAACAGTGCACAAGGGAGTGATGTGTGGATACCTAGTTTGGGCCGGCGTTTGGGCATGCTCACCTAGCTAGAGTGCGGGTCACTTCAGAGCCGTTGAGGGTGATGCGCTGGCGTTGGCTGGCCGTGCACGGATGC
>NC_057808.1:11858512-11859167 GCF_018294505.1 Triticum aestivum | reverse complement strand
TGGCTGGGTGCTAAGCGTCCGTCCGACACACGCGACCACCACGACAGGGGGAGGGGGAGGGAGGGAGGGGGTGGGTGGCTGGGTGCTAAGCGTCTGTCCGACACACGCGACCACCACGACACGACCCTGGTCTGCCTGGTGCGCCTACATTTGAGAATGCAAACGAATCTTCTTTCATTTGCAAACGAATCTGTATGTATTACTATGCCCGTGTTTTCCTTGCAATAATTAGTCATTCGAAACGAGATACTATAAATTAATTAATGATGAGTTATTTGAAAAAAAATCGAAACGGTATCCACGCTAATGTGGATTAGAGTGTGTGTCACATAATTAGTTATTTGAATTAGAGTGTGTGTCACATAGCGATCTCCAATTCTAACGTGGATTTCGCTTTTCACTGTATCCATGCTACCTTTTTAATACAAATTCATATGTATATGATGGACACCATGGTCGTGAGAAAACTTTTGGATGGATTCAAACATATGACCTACAAAATAGCACAACAAATCGAGTCAATGTCAACTTTTCGAAACCTAGTATGGCACGAATTCGAAATAATTACCCATATGCATGGTCCTCAGTTCAAATCTTACAATGTACACCGAATTGAAACATCGATATTAAGTCTCGTACTATCTACATTCAAATG